>NW_015506380.1:15011-53589 GCF_001515645.1 Sinocyclocheilus grahami
CCCTGTAGCGCCATTTTGGAGAATATCAGCTGGATGTAAACAGCGTATGCCGAATCTGTTTCCTACATTGTTGTGATTTATTGTTGTGATTTGATCTGAACGGAAACATTGTATCTGACACAGAACAGCATACGCTGTTTACATCCAGCTGATATTCTCCAAAATGGCGCTACAGGGTGACGCGGAGGAGACAAATTGTTGAATAAAGTCGTTTTTTTTTTTCTTTTGCGCACAAAAATTATTCTCGTAGCTTCGTATAATTGTGGATGAACCACTGATGTCACATGGACTATTTTAACGATCTCCTTGCTACGTTTCTGGACGTGGGAACATTTCAGTTGTGCTGCTGTCTATGGGAGCGTCAGAGAGCTCTCAGATTTCATCAAAAATATCTTCATTTGTGTTCTGAAGATGAACGGAGGTCTTACGGGTTTGGAACGACACGAGGGCGAGTAATTAACGACAGAATTTTCATTTTGGGGTGAACTATCCCTTTAAAATGTTCTCTACCAATATTAATACTTTTATTCAGCGAGGACTCATTAAATTGATCAAAGGTGACAGTGAAGACATTTCTATTTCAAATAAATGCTATTCTCTTGAACGCCACAAAAATATGAAGCAGTACAGCTGTGTTCAATATTGATAGTATCCAAAAATGTTTCTTGAGACTGGAGTAATGATGCTGAAAATATTACGCTATTTTCACAGCAATAAATTACATTTCACTATATTGCCAAAAGTATTGGGACACCCCCTTCTAACCAACAGGTCTGACTACTTTAGTGATTTCCATGAGTGCAAATCTTAATGTTGCATCTAATTTTATAGCAACAGTTTGGACAGGAGCCTTTTCTATTCGAACAGAAAAGTCTATTCTAAGTCTTTTCCTGGCTGCATTGCAAATGACAGTGCAGTGTTATTTAGCAACAGTAAACCAGTGGTAAACTGAACCAAACCTGCATCATTAAATATTCATGTCCTTTGTTTTAGTGCCTGAGAGAAACTGTGAAAAAGGTTGAACATTAAACGTGCTACGTGGCATGATGCTGAGACCGTATCATGTTTAATTTTGGTGTGAAAAGTACATTTAAGAAATGGGAATTTCAAATGTTTCAGACCTATGACAACAACCTACGAGTGGAGTTACACACATCTCCACATGTTTACAGCCAGTTGCTTGCGTGTCGAGACGAGCCTGTGTGGAAAACCTGTTCAGCGCTGTAATAAACCACGTCGGGGTCTGAGAAACCTTTCTCTTTTTGCATTTCCAGGTGGTCCAGGGTTGGATGAGGACGTATCAGCAGCGCAGACCCCTGCTCTCGAAGGATCCCGATGCATGAAAATCAGCTTTCACTTTTGGTGATTCTGCACATAATCTGTGAACCTGGTCAATAACTCAACACTGTCTCGTCGTCCTGTATTGCAGATTCCCAAGATGGACATTTTTGAGCAATAAGCTACTGATTTTCCCACTGTTTGACGCGCTGAGTCTGAAAGAGCTTTAGGGACATGAGAAATCTACAGTGAAGCGATGGGATCATATTGTTCGCCTCAGGTCTCTTCTCATGAAGCAGTCTGAATAGCAAGACTCCAGAAGGATGTTAATACGCCTCTGTGTTACAGTTGTTTATTTATTTTAGCTGTATGTATTCTGCTGATGTGCTATTAAATCCTCACGAGATCTGTAGAGTATTTAGAGCTGAAACACCTTCTGGGGACACCAGAGACTTATATTACATATTGTAAAAAGGGGCATAATATGTCTCCTTTAAAGTTGGCGTGAAATGAAAATTCACCCCATATGTTTCCTAAATGTATGTTACCGATGTTATCGTGAAAAATGTATCCACCTTATTTTCAACTAGTAAGAGTAACAGCATGCAGTAAATTCTAAAAATGGTTTGGGCTACAAACTAGTGCGTTCTTAATTAAGACTATACATGAAAATATTATGGTAAGACACACCAGTTTGAAATATCATGCAGCAAAATGAGCTGTTTTGCACAGCTAAAAATAGCTGGAAAATAAACTGGAAGCTAGACCTTTTTTTTTTGGACATAATTTCAGCATCAAAATGTCATAACTGGATCTTCCAGTGAAAACTAGACTTCTCTCAGGTGACGTCTGTAGGCCCTCTGCAGTCATTTAGTCCCATTGAACTCATCCCTGTAAGCACACCTTCAACTGCTTTTTATCTTTTAACTTTTTTTACAGGCTTTATTAACAGCCAAAAGTAGCTGTGCATCCTGAGTACAAATGTGCACAGACATTTCAATCAAACAATCACAAACTGTCAAGTAATTGTCAGCAAATGTGTTCAACTATACAGTATTCACCATATTTTTAGCATAATATCAGCTGCAACCATTTGTAACAAATCTGTGCCGCTTGTAGTTATTTTAGCGGTGCAAAAACTGTTATGCTGCTTGAAACTGCAAACTGGCTTATCATCATATCATATTAAAGCAGTAATTCACCCAAAAATGAAAATTTGCTGAAAACGAAGCACACAGTGCCGTCAGAACGAGTCCGAACAGCTGATAAACACATCACAAGCATCCACACCAGTCCAGCAATTAATATTTTGTGCATATCCTTAAAAATAATTGTAACTAAAAGGAATTATTGTAGTCATAAACAGCACATATTTTCACAATTTAATGCACTTTTGTTTTTCTTTTAGTTATTTACCTATTGCAGCTGATGAATCGGAAGTGTTGCACATGCAAAAAAAAGGTGGATGCACAATACCAAAACAGACAATAAAAATCTGAGTGCTTTAGGTGACTGTTAAGGTATAACAAACTGGCTTTTGTCCCGTCTGCTGTGGACGTCACAGGATAGTAGCTGGTGCCAGTCGGTGTCAGGACGTGTTAGACCTGCTTGTGCTAAAATGTGACCCTGGAGCACAAAAGCAGTGTTAAGTCGCTGGGGTATACTTGTAGCAATAGCCAAAAATACATCACATGGGTCAAAATTTTCTCTTTTACGCCAAAAATCATTAGGATATTAAGTAAAGATCATGTTCCATGAAGATATTTTGTAAATTTTCTACCGTAAATACATCAGAACTTCATTTGGACAACTTTAAAGGTGATTTTCTCAATATTAGATTTGTTTTGCACCCTCAGATTCCAGATTTTCAAATAGTTGAATCTCAGTCAAATATTGTCCTATCCTAACCATACATCAATGGAAAGCTTATTTATTCAGCTGTGCAGCATGTGGTGTACAAGTCTCAATTTTGAAAAATTTACACTTAAGACTGGTTTTGTGGTCCAGGGTCACATATTAATTATGTTGAGGCATTTGGTCATTATGTTCGGCTTCTCTAGAAAACCAACACATGGAAGAACGAATGATCAGAAATTGAGCTAGTTGACTGTATGGAAAGCGGTGTTGAAGTCGGTGAAAAGTGAATGAAGATGGGTGCAGGAATACTTGTGAAATGATTTCTGGTTTGTCCAATGCAGTGCAGAAGCAGGTTTACCGCATTTTATCAGACCTGCTTGCAAACTACATCCGTAGCTAAACAATCACGTTTCCATGATCTCAATCTAACATTTTTGGACATAATTTCAGCATCAAAATGTCATAACTGGATCTTCCAGTGAAAACTAGACTTCTCTCAGGTGACGTCTGTAGGCCCTCTGCAGTCATTTAGTCCCATTGAACTCATCCCTGTAAGCACACCTTCAACTGCTTTTTATCTTTTAACTTTTTTTACAGGCTTTATTAACAGCCAAAAGTAGCTGTGCATCCTGAGTACAAATGTGCACAGACATTTCAATCAAACAATCACAAACTGTCAAGTAATTGTCAGCAAATGTGTTCAACTATACAGTATTCACCATATTTTTAGCATAATATCAGCTGCAACCATTTGTAACAAATCTGTGCCGCTTGTAGTTATTTTAGCGGTGCAAAAACTGTTATGCTGCTTGAAACTGCAAACTGGCTTATCATCATATCATATTAAAGCAGTAATTCACCCAAAAATGAAAATTTGCTGAAAACGAAGCACACAGTGCCGTCAGAACGAGTCCGAACAGCTGATAAACACATCACAAGCATCCACACCAGTCCAGCAATTAATATTTTGTGCATATCCTTAAAAATAATTGTAACTAAAAGGAATTATTGTAGTCATAAACAGCACATATTTTCACAATTTAATGCACTTTTGTTTTTCTTTTAGTTATTTACCTATTGCAGCTGATGAATCGGAAGTGTTGCACATGCAAAAAAAAGGTGGATGCACAATACCAAAACAGACAATAAAAATCTGAGTGCTTTAGGTGACTGTTAAGGTATAACAAACTGGCTTTTGTCCCGTCTGCTGTGGACGTCACAGGATAGTAGCTGGTGCCAGTCGGTGTCAGGACGTGTTAGACCTGCTTGTGCTAAAATGTGACCCTGGAGCACAAAAGCAGTGTTAAGTCGCTGGGGTATACTTGTAGCAATAGCCAAAAATACATCACATGGGTCAAAATTTTCTCTTTTACGCCAAAAATCATTAGGATATTAAGTAAAGATCATGTTCCATGAAGATATTTTGTAAATTTTCTACCGTAAATACATCAGAACTTCATTTGGACAACTTTAAAGGTGATTTTCTCAATATTAGATTTGTTTTGCACCCTCAGATTCCAGATTTTCAAATAGTTGAATCTCAGTCAAATATTGTCCTATCCTAACCATACATCAATGGAAAGCTTATTTATTCAGCTGTGCAGCATGTGGTGTACAAGTCTCAATTTTGAAAAATTTACACTTAAGACTGGTTTTGTGGTCCAGGGTCACATATTAATTATGTTGAGGCATTTGGTCATTATGTTCGGCTTCTCTAGAAAACCAACACATGGAAGAACGAATGATCAGAAATTGAGCTAGTTGACTGTATGGAAAGCGGTGTTGAAGTCGGGGAAAAGTGAATGAAGATGGGTGCAGGAATACTTGTGAAATGATTTCTGGTTTGTCCAATGCAGTGCAGAAGCAGGTTTACCGCATTTTATCAGACCTGCTTGCAAACTACATCCGTAGCTAAACAATCACGTTTCCATGATCTCAATCTAACATTTAAAACATTTAATTTAAAAATTGTCTAGATGAACTTTTAAAGCAGAAATGCTTCAAATTCTGTGAAAAGAGTCCATGCAACCATATAGATGGAGATTTTGGACCAATCCGAGTTGTCTGTGGTCAGGGCCAGAAATGGAAACCAAGCGAAGGACAAAACGTCATTATCGCTATTTAGAAGTGAAAGGTTAAGGAAGATCAGATGCAATTTATTTTAGTCGCATAGCACCACTTCTAGTCACACAGGATTTCTTACAGTGGGGAATTGTGTTGGTTAGAAGTAATACTTCATAGGAAAAAAAAAAATACAGCCACACAAAGATATGTAAGAATTCTTAACTTTATTACCATTTTGAATATAAATTCCTGCAGTCCACAATAGAAAATGCAGAGTGTATACATTGAAAAGACTGATCCCAAACCAGTTGTGTGCACGGGCACATAAAACCAAGACATCAGTATTGAAGGGGCATGTTAAAAACCACTGCGTCAAACAGCCATAGTACCATCATGATCTACTAAACCGGGGCTCAGGGCTAAGCAACTAGCAGGATGTAGTTTATTATAAAGAGAACACTCCAGAAGAAAGAGGAAAAAAAAATAAAAAAAATGCTGGGTTGTTTCAACCCAACTTTGGGTCAAATATGGACTAACCCAACCGTTGGGCTACATTTTTAACCCAAAAATTGGGTTAGTCCATATCTGACCCAAATTTGGGTTGAAACCACCCAGCATTTTTTAAGAGTGAAAGAGAAAAACAAAAAAAGCCCTTACCTTCAGGTGCCACACCAAATCATTTTGTCCATGATATATCAACTCAAAAAGTCAATTCAGTGCACCCAACGAGTATGTATAGAAAAATAAACTAAAAACACACAAACCTATATCTCTACCACAGTCTGTGAATATGTTTTGCATCTCTCCGACTCGAAAGCAGTCATGCCTGTGGTGTGTCCAGACGTTTATATATGAAAAACAGTTTCTGTTCATTGATGCACACTGCTGGAAGCGAAATTAGTTTAAAACAAAACAAAAACGCAACAAAAAAAAAACCCACACCGGAGACGGCTGTAAATGGATCAGAAACAAACACGCTTGCCAAAGGCTGCACTGAGACCAGTTGAACATCGTCAGGAAAGAGAAGAGTAATCCATCATAGGCTGTTGTAAAGTGAGGTATGAACGTGACGGTCAAGTCCAGAGTAGAACTGACCTGGTTGCAGTATTCCGGGTTTAATTAACCATGTTTGTAGCAGCATTAAGTTCTGAGAGGAGACCCAGTCACTGGACCGATCAGCGTTCCCTGACATGGAATTTAACACGTCAAAAAAAAGAAAGAAAAAACCCATGAAGAAAACGAAACAAAAACCTAAAACACATCAAGTGCAAGTCGTCTGAGTGGACTGTAATGGGACAGAAGAAGTGACACGGGCTGGGAAGTTCACAAAGAATTTGCGAGCAAATGGAATGATTAGCATTTTCTAGTTAAAAAAAAAAGATTAAATGTTTGCGTGTAATTCACGGGTTTGGGGCCGATACAATTAAAAGCACTGCTGGTGTCTAATCATTTGCGGTGCCTTTTTTGGGGCAAGGATCAGTTGGTGGTAAAACATTTAATCATTTCCGCAATTAAAACCAATCGTCCTCCATAACAACATTTCGAACGAGCAAACTGTTCCTTAGCACATCCAGCAAACAGAACTAGACTGAGAACAGACTTAAACGGACTACTTAGCTTTCGCATGCCAGTACATTTATTGTGGGAATCGGCGAAATCATGATGGTGGCAAGTCGGCGGAGGGCATTAAAAAAAAAGGGGGGGGGAAGTGGGGGGGGGGGAATAAAAAAAAAAAAAAAAAAAAAAAGTAAAAAAAAAAATGTTTCACAACAAAGCATTCAATGATGTTGATTACAAGTTAAAAGTCCTCTAGGTTATGCGCACAAAAATACGCTAATTTTATTTCTAGCTCGAATCACGGAGTAGCTAAAAGAGTTTAACTGGAGACAGTTACCACACACGCACACACAACCAAAGTAAAAACAACGAGTAGGTCAGTTCACCTTTGTCCAGTACACAACGACATGAATTTCACACAACCTACCATATTTTAGATTTAGACGTGTAAAAATAAACTTGAATTCTCAAGGCCTGAAACGGTTGCTTGCGAAAAAAGAGAAAACTTCAGTATTTTGCAAATCGCTTTGTGTCAAGCCGCCATCAGAGCATATCTTTGTCCAGTATAATGACAGACACTTTCGACCAATTAGCCACTGAGTGCGAGACATACACGTGTGCATGCATCCACGAATGGACATACAGTATTTTGAGTCTTTTTCCAGTGGTGTTACACAGAGAAGGCGCATGAAGTGTGCAAGCCTCCCTGACGCTAGAGGGCGCTAGAGCGTAAAGGTGAATTGGAGGGTGAGGGTGGCACTAGTGTAAGAGGAAGAGGGGGAATGGGGAGGGTCAGTCCAGCTCTGGTCAACAGGAAGAAATAACGTTGGATTGTGAGGTAGCACGAGTTGCTAGTTACTGTTCCTCTTCCTCCTCCTCTTCTTCCTCAGAGGACTTAGATGGCTGCTCCTCCTTCTCCTGAAGAGATAGACAGCAACAAATAGTCAGACAAGGAAGTGACATTTGCATTATTGCATGCAAAATAAAACCAAATACGACGGACCTTTAAATTGGGTTAGACGCCATGTTGAATTTAACAGACGTGCAGTTTTTACAATGGCACGCACTGTATAAAGGTTCTAGATAAGTCATTTTTACAACTTTCAAAGCTGTATTACAGACTTTTTGCTTGCTTAGTTTTTCAGAAAGAGATAGTCATTGAACAACCTGTATACTAAACACTACAACCTACTGAAAGCACTGAACTTCAGTCCCTCACAGCCTCAATTTCATTCTTGTCAATTATTAAATATGGCCCTATCCTGACTATAGGCATTATTTGTATTTGTGCAAACATTGTTTCATTTTCAAAATGGGGACAATGCAGTCTATTATCTCAAATCTGAAAGAATAAAAGGTTAAAATGATAAACATGCTCGGAGTCACCGACTTGCTCACTCATAACTTGCACCATTAGCGTACAACAATCCACTAGGTAACTATGGGTTCACAGTGACACTGATGCCAACAATGTGGAAATGCTTAAAGCAGACAGGCGAAAACACTCCTCTTAAAAGGAGTTCACCCAAAAATGAAAATTCTGTAAATTACTCACCCCCAAGACCTTCATTCATCTTCGGAACACAAATTAAGATATTCTTGATGAACTCCGAGATCTCTGACCCTTCATAGACAGCAAGGGAACTACAACCATCGTTAAAACGGTCCATGTGACATCAGGGGCTCAACCATAATTTTACGAAGCTACGAGAAAACTTTGTGCACAAAGAAAACAAAAATAACTCCTCTATTCAACAAACACGAAAAGCATTCTTGTAGCTTCGTAAAATTACAGTTGAACCCCTGATGTCACATGGACCGTTTTAATGATGCCCATGCTACGTTCCTGGACCTGGATCGTGGTAGTGCCCTTGCTGTCTATGGAGGGTCAGAGAGCTCTCTGAGTTCATCAAATATTAATTTGTGTTCCGAAGACAAACAAGAGTCTTACGGTTTTGGAACAACATGAAGGCGAGTAATTAATGACAGAAATGTTCATTCTTGGGTGAACTATCCCTTTGAGACATTAAACAATGGTCACAAAGTATATTCAACATTTTGCATGTAGCATCCACTCTACTAAATCAAATCAGAGCCACCTGTTTTCGAAGTCTGAATGACTAAGTGGAGGAAACGTCCTGGCATGGCCACGATAACTAGTAGTGTGACTCAGAGCCAGAGGTTTGTGTGACTCAACTCGGCAGATTCCTGCAGACATGTTTGAATGAGGAAAACTAAACTCCAGCGCCAGAACCGTGCCTCATGTGAGAGGAATGCAGCACAAAGACACGGGGCTGATGTGAGCTGTCGAGGAAACGGGGGAGCGGCACTGGGCTCTGCCCGATTACATGCCTGACTTAACAGCAAAATAAAAGGCTTCAAGATATTTGATCTGTTCTTATAAACAAGACCTACAAGAGAAACGAAGGGGGATAAAGAGCTGCAAAAAATCCCCAATGTGAGAAGCAGCCAAATATTTTTTGTTGTTGCCCGTGGCAACTTCCCACCACACAAACACCCGTTCAGCCTTGCGGTTTTCGCTATAAATGCACATGAAAAGCACAAAACGGAAGACAAATGAAAACTCACTGCTTTCTTGGGCCGTCCTCGGCGTTTCGTCCCTGCAGGTGCCGAAGCCGTTGCTGTTTTCTGAAAGAGAAAGAGAGAATAAACATTGTGCTACGCATGCAGTTGAGCACCAGAGAGCGCTGTTGGGCTCGTGCTGGCAGGCGGCCCAGGGGCAGCGAGTTCATTGGCTATTATATTGGAAACGGACATGAGCAGCATGCAGTGCACTTCAGTTTGCCGGCCACCTGGTCCGGAGCTGAGAGACAGCTGGTACAATCGGGCGAGAGAAACGGCAACACGTGCATGCACACACAAACAAAGGGAGAGGTGGTGTGCATATTGGGGGGGGGAAGGGTTGGCGGGTCAGCTGTCATAACAATAGATGGAGGGGATGGAAGGGCGGGGTTATCATCTCAGAGACTGCACTGCTGCCTGTGCACCTGCAACAGCGCCTGCTATGCCACAGGAAGACAGCAGGAAGTCAAAAGATTCAACCGGAATGGAGCAACTGGTTTTATCCGCACACTCTTCTAACAAAAACAGAAGACTGTTCAGCTCGCACATTTAAAAATAATAATAATAATAATAATAATAATGAGGAGCCAAGAATTTGACTGTAAACAAATTATAAAGCAAAAAAGCTAATTGGGCAGAATTACACTTAAAATTAAAGGTTCCAAACGTGGGGATTTGCAGTGATTCCATAGAACCACCGTTTTAGGTTCCAAAAAGAACCTTTCAGTAAACCGTTCTTAGAAGAATCTTTGGTTACACTATTTTAAGGTGTCCTTGTTACAGTGCAACACATTTAAGTACATGTACTTACCATATGGTTAGGATTACTTGCATGTAATTATTCATAATTAAGTGTTATTATACCAGTAAGTACGTGTAACAATGACACCTTAAAATAGTGTTATGCAACAGTTCTCAGAGGAATCTTTGGCTACACTATTTTAAGGTGTTCTTGTTGCAGTGTAATTCCACATACAAGTACTGAGTAATATTAATTAACTACATGTACTTACTATAGGGTTAGGATTTGGCTTAGGGTTACTTGCATGTAATTATGCATAATTTATTGTTATTATAATAGTACATGTAACTTATGCAACAAGGACACCTTAAAATAAGAGCGTCACCAAATCTTTTTCTTTATGTGACGACCTAAATAACCTTCTTCCTCTATAAAGAACTTTGTGCAATTCCGTGGAAATGTTCTTTATGGAACCACAGACACCAATAAGAACTTTTGATTGTTAGCGTGTAAACTCATCGGGCCGGAAGACAGATGCAGGTTTGTCGGTTTGTCTTTGATGGTAACATTGTACAGGAGGTAGTTGTGCACAAAACCACCGAGACATTTCTACTCACTTTGCCCCGATATGCCGTGGAGCTTGGCTTGTTCTTGCTGCCCTTTGGTCTTCCTCTAGGTCTCTTCGGTGTGGGAGATCCACTTGCCTCCTGCTGCTAGAATATTGAGAATGATATGTAATCAGAAACACCAAAATATGTGTACAGACTTGAGTCAACTGTGGGTTTCCACATACTACTGGTGGATAACGTATAAAGCATCTGCTGTTCATAGCTAACAACTGGTTGCTACTTTAAGACCAACAGGTGGCATGCAGTCATTGGTCGCCAAAAGAGAACCGAATACACTGCAGACCACCACAGGCCAACTATCAGTGTCATACCAGCTAAATGAGCCGCTCGGGGTCAGTGTAAAGAATATTTCCTGTCAGACATATGCAAATGGATAGAGTAAGCCAACCGCAAATAATGCACATCAAGTCTGCTTCAGTCTTCAAGGACAGGAAACCAAGTTCACGTCAATGTAGACGAACATCTACGTCATTTGATTTAGAGAGAAGAGTGTGTGAAAGATCAGCACACTTGTTGACATGTATAGCCCTTCAGGCATGACAATTTTACAACTACACGATACAAAACAGAGCCCTGATGAGACAAAAAAACAAAACAAAAAACAGATTTGGATGAAAAACTAACTTAAGCTGTTGCATCCTACCAATTTCTGAAACTAAACAAATGCACAAACTGAAAATCTGCTAGAGCTATTAACCTTGCTGCCTTTATAAGCATGGGAAACAGATGTGAGCCACTTGGATCAAAATCAGAATGAAATCCCTACAAATGATACATACGTGCTTGTTTGCTTTTTTCTGTAGCACACATTATTAGTGTGCTTGTTCTTTTGTGGTGTAGTAAGGAGCTATGGCTTTATATAAACACACACACACACACTAAAGCAGCGAAGACAGTGGTGCTTAATAAGTAATCCATCTTGTTGTATGATGGTGGCCATGGATTGCTACTCAAAGGCTCCGAGTACATGGGTGAGTAACAGGGCCTCAAGAGTGCATTGGGTTTAATGTTTCTATGACTGACAGCGGGACGAGCCAATCAGATGCTGGCATTTCCCAGCGGCCAATCAGCGCGCAGCTGAAACAGTGGGTTACTGCTGCTTTAAAGAGATCACGTTACAGGCCTCGGTCACTCTGCCGTACAGAGGACCACTGCACATGTTCAGCGTGTGCGACTGAGTCGAAGATGCACCAAAACAGAGATCTTAATATAGCCTATCGGTTAAGCGCTTTATGAGATTAAGTAACACTCCAAAAAATGGTTTGGGTGTCCTCAGCCCATGTGCAGGACCCCCCCCCCCCCAAAAAAATAAATAAAACGCACGCAAGCACCATTTTAGCCAGAAACACAAATAAAGGCAGTGTTTTGGCCTCATCACTATGAACGCTGAAGCCAGAGCGGGCCATGTGAAGCAGAGCGCTACCTGCGGGTGTTTGCGGGGTCTCCCGCGTCCTCTCTTCTCCGCCGCGTCCTTCTCTTTAGGAGCCGCCGTGTCCTTGCCGGAGTCACTCATTGCGCTTTACTGGAGAGCTGCATGCAAAGAGAGTCGCTCGATAAGCACAGTCGACCAACACACACGATATCTGGTGAAAGCACAGACACTTTAAATAAATCACCACGCGCTCGTTTGGTAAAACGGTAGAAATTAACGTAATGACCGAGCGCGCGGAGCCACCGGCTTCCCGTGTTTACCACGCGCGCGCTAGGCCCGAGCTCGCGCGGACTCAACCCCCACACAACGTCGGCTACAACAAGAACATATCCGAGTAGCGGCGGGCCCGTTTAAACTATATGATAATACCTTAAAATCGCAGATGTGAAATCCGCCGGAGGTTCTCGCTGCGCTGCGGCGGAGCTTTAAAAGAGAAAGCTGGCAGGCGAACGGCTTCTACGGATACCCCGCGGATCCAGTGCGAACCGGAACACGGACACAGCGCGCGATTCGCGCCCTTTTAAATCCCCCAGCGCGTGAAACGCGGTTCTGTTGTTTACACTGCGGAGAGCTTTAATCGATTAAAACAAATAAAAAAATAGAAATAGCAAACCAATGCTTCGTGTAAAACGTCTTTTGAACGACTGCAGCCCTTTGTTTTGAAACCCCCAAAAGTTGAATTTGAAAAGAATTGCGCTGTTCGCTGTATATAAAAACACCGCTTCTTCGAGAAGGGCGTGGACTGCGCTAACTCGCTGTGACTTTGCGTAAGTGAGCCGTTAATAAGTTACAACGCGCCACACGAGCCCGCCAATACGTTTAGTGTTCGTTAATCCCGTTCAAGTGTGCCCCAAAACACACTAATCACTCCCCTTTCTGTTCTCTTCTTTGTGTTCGGCGGAGAATGGACATTACTAGCGCTAGCTTTGAAACTAATGAGGGAGATTTAAAACGTACCCTTTTGAAAGGAGCGGTCAGGACGGCGTCCGGAGCGTAGAGCCGCGCGAGCTGCGAATGAATGAAACAGCACTCGCCTGCTTCGGGAGTTTCAGGGGCATTTCACGCCGGAAATAGACGAGGGGCGGAGACCGCGAGGAGGACGTGCGTTTGAATTGTAACTGGCCAATCAGCTGCGTCGGTGGCAGAGTCCAGCCAATCACGATCGCGTCGGTGCCAGACACAGCCAACCGTTTCTGTTTGTGATGTTGCTACAGGTTTTTGTTGTTAGTTACCGACCCCCCTCTTTAAAAAAAAAACAAGTTGGTCTTAAGTATTGTTACCCTTTTTATTTTAGCGCTATTTTACAATCACACGCAACATTTACAGCAGGCAGATTTAAACAAAAAAACATTGTCATTTTGAAGACTGGTAAACAATAAAGAAATGTTTCCAAGTTTCCCATGAGAGTGTGTTATTTAGTTTGTATGTATGCCTTAATACTACGTGTATTATATTTTGTCTTGCTATTTAGGCCTACTTGTTTTTTTACATGTTTACATGCATCTAAAAATCAAGAGCCACTATGGTTATTCTGAGCTGGAAAGCATTTAAAACTATTGTAATGCTTGGATGAAAGGCCAATGTAACGAGCTCAGAGATGGCTCATGAAGCTATGATGGTTTAACAAATCATCTTTCAGTTCCCTACAATATTTCATTGACTAGAATTTGCTCTTTGTGACTGCAATTGCTGTATCATTCAAAGCAACATTCGTCCAAACATTTCTTACTGTGCAAGACGAAGGTATTGCGAAGAACATCTGAGACCAGTTGCATTTACAAACCCGATTCCAGAAAAGTTGGGACACTGTACAAATGGTGAATAAAAAACAGAATGCAATGATGTGGAAGTTTCAAATTTCAATATTTTATTCAGAATACAACAGATGACATATCAAATGTTTAAACTGAGAAAATGTATCATTTTAAGGGAAAAATAAGTTGATTTTAAATTTCATGGCATCAACACATCTCAAAAAAGCTGGGACAAGGCCATGTTTACCACTGTGTGGCATCCCCTCTTCTTTTTATAACAGTCTGCAAACGTCTGGGGACTGAGGAGACAAGTTGCTCAAGTTTAGGAATAGGAATGTTGTCCCATTCTTGTCTAATACAGGCTTCTAGTTGCTCAACTGTCTTAGGTCTTCTTTGTCGCATCTTCCTCTTTATGATGCGCCAAATGTTTTCTATGGGTGAAAGATCTGGACTGCAGGCTGATCATTTCAGTACCCGGATTAAAGGGATAGTTCACCCAAGAATGAAAATGTGATGTTTATCTGCTTACCCCCAGGGCATCTGAGATGTAGGTGACTTTGTTTCTTCAGTAGAACACAAATGGAGATTTTTAACTCAAACCGTTGCAGTCTGTCAGTCATATAATGGAAGTGAATGGGCTCCACGGCTTCCAGAGTAAACAAAACATACACAGACAAAACCAAATGAAACCCTGCGCCTCGTGACGATACACTGAGGTCTTAAGACACGAAACGATCGGTCTGTGCAAGAAACTGAACAGTATTTATATCGTTTTTTTACCTCTGATGCACTGCAATGTCTGAGCGCGTTCACAACATCCGGCGTGTGACGTGTGTACGTGCTCTGGTACAGTAGACATAGATATATACAAGTAGATGCCTCATTAGGGACTGTTTCTATGGGCCGCGATACGTGCCAAAATGGCGGACGTGTCAACGTATCTGGAGCGGTCGAATAGGGCGTCTATACATATCTATGATGGTAGACGCATGTGCGGAAGCGATCTGTCGCGCGTATACGTCATTCGTTATTTACACAGTGCAGAGATTGTGTATGTGTTCACTGGCACTGCGATGATCTAAAGATATTTAGAAGTACAGGTCATCACAATGGAAGACGATTTTGATATATCATCAGACGACGTGGAATTTTTTGCCCAACCGTATTTATTTGACGTCACGCGCCGGATGTTGTGAACGCGCTCAGGACAGTTGGACATCGCGGTGGATCAGAGGTAAAAAACTAAATAAATACTGTTCAGTTTCTTGCACAGACCGATCGTTTCGTGTCTTAAGACCACAATGTATCGTCACGAGGTGCAGGGTTTAATTTGGTTTTGTCTGTGTATGTTTTTATTGACTCTCAAAGCCGTGGAGTCTATTCACTTCCATTATATGCTGATCAGATGTGAGAACCAGCCAAAGAACATATTCATCATCAAGACCAACATTACTCACATGATGCATTAAAGTCACATCCATTTAACATCAGTGCAGCAGGTAAATGAACAGCAGCATGGATTCAATGCCTTCCACTGACACACGGCAGATCATCTCTGAATGTCCTGCTTGGGAAGTTGATTTGCATCTCCTTCACCCCTTAAATGACTGAAGACCTGTCTTCCTGAAGAAGTGCACAATACACCATGGTATTTGTTGGGTCCAATTAAAGTTACTTTGGTTTGTCCCTCACAAAACTGTAACCTTTTGCTGAAAGTTGCAAATTCAGTTCTCATCAATATATGTTTATACTGATCTACATAGAAACAGCATGTGTATCAAACATAACTCTGGTCTGATATGGCAAACATCACTGCATGCATTCAAAGAGATAAAGTCCTGTGACTTGTGAAAGGCTGGTCTTTTCCTGGTGAAGGCTGTAGGCTAAAATTGCTTTACATTTACAACACAAAGCAAGGTGTGATGCTGCAGCTATCGGCACCCTGCTTTGGTCAATATACCTATTGTGTTGCAAATAGGAGTAAAAGCACCATTTAGCGTTTAGTGTTTAGTGTTTTCACAATGGGCCATTCGGTCTGCTGAGACATCTTTTAAATGCAAAACCGTGCCACTTATATATAGCATGGAAATAACACGACTAATTCCCCCATTCCTGCTGTTCACAGACGAGTCACTGTGAGTCAGTGAGTATCCTCTAATCAAACTGTGATCAAAGCAAGGTGTGATGCTGCAGCTATCGGCACCCTGCTTTGGTCAATATACCTATTGTGTTGCAAATAGGAGTAAAAGCACCATTTAGCACAGCCTCTGGCGCATTTCACTGACCTGTGTTTTCACAATGGTCCATTCGGTCTGCTGAGACATCTTTTAAATGCAAAACCGTGCCACTTATATATAGCATGGAAATAACACGACTAATTCCCCCATTCCTGCTGTTCACAGACGAGTCACTGTGAGTCAGTGAGTATCCTCTAATCAAACTGTGATTTTTTTTTTGTCGTTCTGGAATTTGAAACTGAAAGAATTTTGTAAATTAAAGAGGGAGGGTTTTGATGACAAACAGACAAAACATTCATCAGCTTCCTGTCGAACTATTAAACTTGTTTGAGGTTGTTCTTCATGGGCCCCGAGGCTGTTCTGAGGCATTTGTCATGTCCATATATACCTCGAGCAATACGCAGAGGAAGAAGTATGAATGAACAGCTGTAATGTTTTTTTTCTGCTCAGCATGTGCTCTTCTGGCACTATAACTACTGGCTTATTTTCTCCGAGCATGCACCTCCTGCTTTTCCCGCCGTGTCTGCCATCCCCCATGCACGCCCCTCACACACACACACACACACACACGCAGTCTATGAGCAATTCACAGATATTCACCCTCTTGCATTACGCCTTAAATCACCATATGGTAACACTTATATAAGAGTAATAATAACAAATGTCTTAACTTTTATTATTGGACTTTTACTAAAGAAGGTAAAGTTAAATGAATAATAAAAATAAATAAAATAAAATCAGTGAAAATAAATACAAAATATGAGTTATTATTATTATTATTATTGTTAAATACAAAATATGCATTTTAGCATCATCTGATAAAATGTTTGGGAAAACAGCAGTCTGCTTGCTCATATACACTATAAAAGCTTATTACAAACATTTTTTATGCCAGATATATTTGGCGTTTTGCTTTCATTTATAGAGGACAGGAAGTGAAGTATGTTTGTGAAATAATTCAAATATTTGTTTGTAAAAAAATTTATAATAACGGCATTTGTTTTAGAAACACAGCAGGATGGTAGCTAATTAATCTGTATCGTTTATAATAATGTATCCTTTCTGAAGGTGCTGTGGTTTAGCAAAGATGTATATACTTTTAATGTGTAATATCAAAAACCACATGTCGTTGGTATACACCTTGTTTATGATATATGATATATTATAAAAGGTATTAGTCATTTTAAACCTACAAAACAGTGCAATGTATTCAATAGGCTACAGACAATTCCTTATTAGCACATTAGCACACTTGGCATTACTAATCAGACTTTTCAGTGTTTTCTTTTCAAAAGCTGGTAAACATGTTGTTGCTCTCATATAGGCTATGCATGAATGTATAGTTAGTTGCATTTCACTACATAGTACATTTTTTTTCCTGCTGTCCACAACAGAACTGGCAAATATTTGATTGCTATCGTGTCTTCAGAAGACTTGAATTTTATTGCACAAGTTTATAGACCACATTTAAAGTACATGTATACCATGTTCAGGGCTTTACGGTCACCATGTATCGGTGTAGACACACCGCACTCGGGACATTCTGCAAAAGAAAGTCGTACATGCATCGTAGAAATGCCATTTTTGGGCGAACTATTCCTTCAGCAGTTTCGCTTTCCATAATGGATTCTTAAACCTTCACACCACAGCTATTCTCTCTCATGGTTTGCAGTGTTTGCTCTGTTCGGAGCTAATCACAGACAGACGGCTGCAGCGGTCAGGGACCTGTATTCTGTGTGGGTTTCTCGGGAGTTTGAGTCACCATTCGCACAGTAACACGGTGGGCCGGCCCGCGGACAGACAGAGAACATTCATTTTCTGAATGAAGGCAAAGGAAGGAAGCGGAGCACAGAAACAATCCCCCACCATTTTTCAAATCTGATTCACTATGACTGAGTCAACTCTGAGTCAGGCGAGCACAGGAAACTGTGATTCTCGCCGAGCAAACGCTACTAAATCATAGTACACAGATGCAAATCAAACAACAACAACGGTGTAAATAAATACCTCAAAGCTGCTCCCTCATTTTACTGTAATTTATCATCGGTAATTGCTCAGCTGATTGCATGATATGGCACACATCTCTCTGTTTAGAACGGTAAAGTTAGTTGTAACACACCTGGTTTGAATATTTCCACACATGCAATAGCATAACAACATTTACAGTATGTATTAGTTACCAAATCAACATTATAGAGAAAAAAAGTGCGCCAAAATTCTAAAATATTTTAAAGATATCGCTGAAGATTTAGCCTAGTTTACCATAGTACAATTAAAATTCTATCATCTGATAAAATGTTTGGGAAAACAGCAGTCTGCTTGCTCATATACACTATAAAAGCTTATTACAAACATTTTTTATGCCAGATATATTTGGCGTTTTGCTTTCATTTATAGAGGACAGGAAGTGAAGTATGTTTGTGAAATAATTCAAATATTTGTTTGTAAAAAAAATTAATAATAACGGCATTTGTTTTAGAAACACAGCAGGATGGTAGCTAATTAATCTGTATCGTTTATAATAATGTATCCTTTCTGAAGGTGCTGTGGTTTAGCAAAGATGTATATACTTTTAATGTGTAATATCAAAAACCACATGTCGTTGGTATACACCTTGTTTATGATATTGCAAGCTAAACTGTTAATGTAATGTAGTTACCCATCTGGAATCTACCAAAAGCTGGTTTCTGAAAGATAACTTTTCCATACAGAGTGATTGAAGACACGATGTTTGGTGTAAACAACAAACGACACAGGAAGCGTTTCTCAATGAATGAAATGGAAAAGGTATTAGTCATTTTAAACCTACAAAACAGTGCAATGTATTCAATAGGCTAATTTTTCATCTCTGTTTTTATTAATCATTTAAAATGAGACACATCTGCTATTATTTTAATCTCCAATCTGTTATTTATCAGCTCTGATCGTTTTTTAAGGCTTTGCAGAAGACATCTATTGCTATGCTATGACATTAGCGATGTAATTTACACTATTTACTTTAATGACTGACAGCAAAGGGTCTGAATATTTAGGACCATGTGATATTTCAGTTTTTCTTTTTTAATAAATCTGCAAAAATGTCAACAATTCTGTGTTTTTCTGTCAATATGGGGTGCTGTGTGTACATTAATGAGGAAAAAAAATGAACTTAAATGATTTTAGCAAATGGCTGCAATATAACAAAGAGTGAAAAATTTAAGGGGGTCTGAATACTTTCCGTACCCACTGTATATATTCTGAACCCCATGTGGATTTACACAAACTGAGAAAGTCAAAAAGTGTTACTTTGTGCCCCGCTCTCCCCTAGTCTGTAATTTCTTTGCAGCAACTTAGCGAGTTTCTATTTAATGAGCTTAATAAGTCAACGAGCTTTCACTCTGTAATAAAACACATTTTAAAGGCTAAATCTTTTTGCAGTGAGGCGACTGCCGATAGCACGCTCCTCATTGAGCATCAGTAGGTTTTGTTTGGTTGTTTGTGCTAGATCTCTCAAACTTGGATAATAGCCACAGTTATCTACTACAAATGAAACTCACTTGGACGTATGCTATACACAATCACAGATTATGTGAGTTAGTGTCACAATGTAAGAATGAGAGGTAATTTGTTGAAGATTCACACTCTCCAATTCATGAAAGAACTATATTGAAGAACAAATAGGCTAATACTCAGTTTTGAATAACGTGAACAATTTAAAGTGACAAAACATAGTGTATTTCTTTTAGGACTTTAAGATATTGTATATAGAGCCAATAGAAAGTGTATTAGAACCTTAAAAGTACTTTAATAATGAAAACAGTACACAATAGTACCTTTTGAAAGGGTACCACCCCGGTGTACATTTTTCTAATGGTGTGCATTCATTTTAATGCAAAGAAAATAGGCCAGGGTCATCATAAATAATTAGGGATGCACGATATTGGATTTGTTGCCGATATCCGATAATTTTCAACTCATTTTGGCCGATAGCCGATGCCGATACCGATATATAATTATTTTAAATATTTGATTCGTTTTTTTTTAAATAACTTATTTGTTAGAATTAAATAAACAATAATAAAGTTATTTTATAATGACAATACATTGAAGATTTGAAAATAACTATAAATAAACTATATATTAATCAGTGCTTTTTTCCCCAGAAAGATGCAGTAGTAACCATAACATTTTATTTTAAGATTTAACATTAGTAGATGGTCTAAAGCAAAAGAGTTGTAAAAATTCTGAAAATCTTTTAGAGCGCATCATTTGTTTAAAAAAAATTCCATCATATTACACATTAATGAATAAAAATCAGTATATAAAATATTATTTAATTTAAGTGTTGTTTGTGATTTATTTATTTATTTTTGTTCATGTAAGCTGTAGCTTCTGACCTTTAAATCAAAACATACTCATGATTTTATGGCATCAATTACTGCTTTATTTAATCAGAAACAGTCTAAATATTATTTTGCTTTCATTTCATTAGAAGTAGGCCAACAGCACCCCCTGTGGAATTAAAACTCCTTACCGAATGGTCATTAGGACCCGGGGGAGGCTGCCGCTGCTATTACTGTTTACTCGATTACACACCAAACGCGTCAACGTGCATTCTCAGGCCATGTCCACAAGTACACGGCTATTTTTATAATAGTTTTTCTTTCTACCGTTTTAAAAAAAATCTCCGTCCACATGAAAACGCAAAAGCATGCTATGAAGCACTGTCAAGAGCATGCCAAACCAACAGGTGGCGATATAATCTCAACCGTAAAGCCATGTTGGCCAGTCAGAAGCCTGAAAAAGTCTCCAGTAGGCGGAGATAACAGCGCAGGCTCCGACGTCACAAGCCAAAGACTCCGGTTTCGCTGTCTACACGATAACACTGCAACCGGAGTTTTTGAAAATCTTCACCCTGGCAGGAGTTTTCAAAAATGTTTGGTTTGAGTGACCTGGTGCTGCGTTTGCGTGTGGACGAACGGCCTAACCGCGTAGAAAAAGCTGCGGTTTTAAAAATAACTGCGTTCATGTGGACAGGGCCTCAGTTTAAATACAGCAATCCACCATTCAGGCAAAACTTTGCTTCAAGAATGAGCCACAATGCTGACATGATCTAATCGCACTGTTGACTTGATCTAATCACTAGCACTCCCTGAGCACATGTGAGTTAATGTATTCCTCTTATCGGCAAGACATATCGGCATAATTTTTCATATCGGGCCGATGCCGATATTTACATTTAAAGCCATCATCGACCGATTCCGATATTGGTCCGATAATATCGTGCATCCCTATAAATAATCAACTGCTTAACATTGTCAAACATAACCCAAATGTACCAAATCATCCCAAGGAAATACCCAGAAATGCAGAACTAGTGAGTCCAGAAATTCAGAATGAGTGATTTGTGCAGCCTTATTATATTATAAAGTGAAATATCACGGCAAAGATACACAATTTTACACTAAATTCAGGGGCAGAGCCAGACATTGTAAACATCCAGGAATTAGCCCAAATCTAATCCGGGTCTGGGAGCAGCCTTCTTCTTCTTTTTAACCTTATTGAATGGATCATATTTTAGAATTATAATAATAATAATCCAATCATATGAAACCAGTAGGCTATAAGCAAAATCCATCTTTGCACTGCAGAAGTGGCACAGAATCTGAGAGGTGACCTCAACGCATTTACACTGCATTCACAAGTGCTAAATAATACAATGAGATTGTTTGTAACAGAATATTTATTTATTTAAATAAAATGTGGTATTGTTTGGTCATTTTAGAATGTTACAACCCCCCCCCCCAAAAAAAATAAATGCTTTACATTTTTTAAAATTGCTACTTCATCGGAATTGGATGAAATTGTATGACTCTTATGGCAGTTGTTATGTGACCACGAATAAATAAATAAAAATCGTGGACTTGATTCGAAAAAGCTGAATTGTTGTAAAAAAAATAGTGTTTGCAGTCAAAAATGACCGTCATTTGGAAATGAATGGGAAATATGCAAAAATGTGAAAATACAGATCTTTTTTATTTTAGAATGTTACAACCCCCCCCCCCCTCCCCCAAAAAAATAAATGCTATACATTTTTTTAAATTGCTACTTCATCGGAATTGGATGAAATTGGATGACTCTTATGGCAGTTGCTATGTGACCACGAATAAATAAATAAAAATCGTGGACTTGATTCGAAAAAGCTGAATTGTTGTTAAAAAAATAGTGTTCGCGGTCCATCATTTGGAAATGAATGGGAAATATGCAAAAATGTGAAAATACAGATCTTTTTTTTGTGTGTACAATCTACAAATCATTCACGATGCAGAAAAAGGCACCGCAATAAAGGGGTGAAACTCTAAAAATATCAAAAGTGCAAAATAGGCACACTCCACCCTCCCCTCCACAGACTGTAAAGCATGTTTCTGAAAATGCATGAAATAAAATCAATAATTCAGCCACAATGTAGTAAAAACACAGACAACACTTGATTCGAAAAAGCTGAATTGTTGTAAAAAAAATAGTGTTTGCAGTCAAAAATGACCGTCATTTGGAAATGAATGGGAAATATGCAAAAATGTGAAAATACAGATCTTTTTTTTGTGTGTACAATCTACAAATCATTCACGATGCAGAAAAAAGGCACCGCAATAAAGGGGTGAAACTTTTTGAATAAATTTGAAAAATATCAAAAGTGCAAAATAGGCACACTCCACCCTCCCCTCCACAGACACTATGTGGACTAGTGTGACTGTAAAGCATGTTTCTGAAAATGCATGAAATAAAATCAATAATTCAGCCACAATGCAGTAAAAACACAGACAACCAAGAAAGGTGTTACACTCTAAAACATCAAGAGTACAAAACAGACACACACTCATGCACACACTCACAACACATTAATATATGCACACAAATTAACTGTGGCTGTAACAATATGTCAAAATTGAGTCAGAAGACTGAAATAAGAGGTAGAAATCAGATTGATTAACTTCTGATAAAGCATTTTTTTTATATTTTGTTGAATTTCGATGTTATGTGTAACAACGTCTTTCTCTGTGTTCAGGCTAGACTGTTGTAAAATTAATGCAAAAATGTACAAAAACCTCTACAGTTTAAGAAAGAAAAAAAATCAAAACCTGTAAAGCTGTCTTTGAGAATATCTATCTAATTATTTGAGTAAATGTAATTAATCACTGTCCTTGAGTTTAACAGATTTGTGGTATCTGTATCAGAAGTAGTTTTGCACAAAAGAGGGCTTTTAAAGACACTCCGTTGTTTTAAAAAAAATATATTTACACACCCGTGCCATCGAACTGTTGTATAAACACAATATCACACTCGTAGACGTGAGATATGGCTGTATATCGGCACGCTGTGATTACCTACGTGATTAGATTAGATTATGGCCGAATCACAGCCATATCTCACGCTCATATATCGATATTGTTCATATATATATATATATAGTATTATTTTCAGTGGGAAAAAAAATATAATTATTGCATAAATATTAAATTGTACCATGAAAAAAAATAATAATATATATTGAATAAAAATTGATTTTATAGAAAATATTAATAATAAAAAAGTTACATTTCAGGTATTCGGTCACGTTTGAACACGAAGAACACAAGTGTGAACAATACCACAGGGTGGGGGGCTTATTGATTAATTAATTAATTAATTAAATGGAATTAAAGTATGTAACTTAAACTGCCAGTAGGTGGCAGCAAGTCATTGTCCTTATGAGCTGAGCTGATTATTTCAACATGAGAACAGAAGTGTCTGAAGTTTTGAAAGGACAGCAAATAAAAATGCTGCATTACAATAAGATATTTGTACCAAAAGAGGTTATAGTTCAGCAATATATAGAGCAAGAATACGTGACAGAACTACATACATTTACAGACGGTTCCAAGGACTGTATTTCGGGTCAAACAGCTACAGCTATATATGTTCCCAAATTCAAGGTAAGCATAAAGAAATGAACAAATGATTTGTCAGTGTTCACTACAGTAGCCATTATTTTAGCCCTTCGGTGGATTGAGAAAGTGAAACGGATGATGTTGTCATATATTCTGATTCATCTTCAGCTTTACTAAGCATTTTAAGGGTACATATTAAACAGGATAAGTAATGATGAGTACACTGTAAAAAATAAATCCTTTAAATAACAGAAAAAGTGCTGGCAGCTCTTTACACACGACATTATCCATACATTTTATGGACATTTCTGTTAACTCTAAAACACAATGCAGAGTAAAATTTTAAATACCGGTAAAACACCTGTAAAAAAATCAACGCGGAAACGTTCCTTCAAATAATACAGTATATTGTGCCCTATTTTTTACAGGGTTTTTTTAGAGTGTAGGGAGGAGGGAAAAGGGAACATATAGACTTTTGTGAATAAAAAATAGCAGGAAATATGGGTTAAGGAAACAAAGGAAAGATTTATAGTGCCCAAAAACAAGTCTGTATAGGAGGAATTGTAATTAACAAAGAAAAAAGAAGATACTATAATCACTCATCTCTGAATTAGACATGGTTTAAATCAGCCATTACTCACAGAAATGGAAACATTAAACAGGACTGTGTGCCTTTTGTGATTGAGAAGAGACAGTTGAGCATGTAATATTACATCGCAGGCCATGTGAAGAAGACAGAAACGTTTGCACAGAAACTGAAGGATAAATGTGATAGCCAAATATACAGGATATTATAAGACAACTGGTTTAGATGCAAGGATCTGAATGAATATTATAATTGGATAATGTTTTTTTTAGCTGGTTTGCCAACCGTCATGAATCCTCAAAGAAGAAGAGTCATTCTTTCAAATGGCTGTTTGATTCTCTCTGTGAACCATGAATTGAACTAATTTATTTAAACACAGATTCATTCAGCAATGACGCACTCGAGATGCAAAACAGTTCCGCTGTGATTTCATTTGGAAATGCTAATTTACAGAAAGCAAAACTTGCTTATTATGTCTAAAATGTAAGTGACAGTAGTAACTGTTTATTGAATTGTTTTATAAAATCAATATTACATTTGCAGTCGTGCTGATATTCAGGGGAAAATAACACTTTTGTTTGTGTGATAGGCTATTGCTTATCATTTGGTATAAATATAAAACAAAAAACTCGTGCTGGAAAATATGGCCCTGTTCACCGCATGCATAATTATTGGGTTGATGTTGATATTGTGATGATATATTTTTTTTCCAAGCACATTTTTACCACATCAATCTTAATAACTACTATTGATTTTGTATTTAATCATTTATAAGTGATATATAATTGTCCATGATGGCTGGAAGTGAAAAACTCCTTATATTCATTCAGGTGTGCAGAATTATTAGGCATGTTTTCTTTTACTCATAAAATGAGCCAAAAAAGAGGTTTAACTCAGACTGAGATGTCAAAAATTCCCACATAGCAAATGTTTTCTGGTCCAGCTCCGGGCCACACAATCACTTTTCTTTCAGCCCAAGTACAGCAAAGAATGACGGCCCTGAAGTGGCCCAGAACTGGATTGAAGACAAGGGTCACACATGGGCCATAACCGGCCCGAATCTCAGCCATTTAATCACCCTTAAAGGGTTAGTTCACCCCAAAAATGAAAATTAGGCTGTGTTTTACTCACCCCAGAGGCATCCTAGGTGTATATGACTTTCTTCTTTCAGACGAATCCAGTAGGAGTTATATTAAAAATTGTCCTGGCTATTCCAAGCTCATTGCACTCAGCGGGTGTTGCAGTGCTTCAGTCCCAAAGAAGTGAAATAAAAAGGTCCCATCCATAATAAAAAGTGTCTCACACAGCTCCGGGGGGTGAACAAAGGCCTCCTGTAGCGAATCGATGCGTTTTTGTAAGAAAAATATCCATATTCAAAACTTAATAATCACTTTAATGTAGCTTGCGCCATCAGTTGTCCACAGAAGCAGCTCCGGGCGGATGACGTATGAGGTCAGCGTTGACGCACATGAGGATTTTCTAGAAGCAAGGCTAAAATAACATTTTGTGTAACCACCCTAACAGAATGATAGCTGAAATGTTACTTTATTCACTACAATAAGTTTAATCTTACCATATCCAAAAACTCACTCACTCTGCTGTTATTTAATAGATTAAATGCACCTACTATGTGGAGACACGGTTTTAATTAAAATATTCATATTACTCAAGGATTTATTGACTTTTAAGGCACCTTATTTCGAAATGTACAGAAATATGTGCTTTCGTGTACTTTAGTTATGATTATTCCATTTATCCACTACTTACTAATTTATTAATGTCTCATTTCAGTTTTACTTTGGCTCTAGTTTTGTATTTATTCCAGTTCATATTAAAATGTTCATGTAACGTGGCTTAAAATTCATTCACAGAGTAAATACTTTTCGCAGAACATGTTTCTAAAAATAAGTTTGAAAAGTTGTCGGACGCACGGTGGTGACGTTGAAGGCGAGCGATCGTGGTGTAGTTTGTTTATAGTTTTGCTTTTTAGTTCTGGCTCTTGTATTTAGGGTTCAAAATTCGTAAAAGTTATATTATTTTGTGATGATTATATTGATGGACAAAACATGTACATTTTATGAACTATGGTTAAACATTTCAAGCGCAAAATAATTTAAGGGCCAGATTTACTAACAGCTTGCACCAGCGCAAACAATCTTTTGGCGTTAAAATAGTACTGTCAGGTTTTACTAAAGATGTGCAAAAATAGAGTAATTTGACAAGCGCAAATCTTAGCAAATCGCACTCTCCTCCCATTTGCCTCTGAAAGGGAAGTTCCTACAATTGCATATTCAATAAGGTCAGGCGCAAAAATAAATGTCCACGCCTTTTCAGCGCTAATTCTTCACTGCGCATCTTTAGTAAATCCTGACGATACTAACGCCAAAAGACGCTTTGCATTGACGCAAGCTGTTAGTAAAACTGGCCCTTAAGGTCTTTAGCAGTGCTGTGGGTCTCCAGGGCAGATGCTGCCATCTTGTGTGTGATTTAAATATGAAATATGAGAAATAAAGAAACCACGTTAAATCATATCCCATTTTATAGTTTTCCCATGATTACATTTTTATTTCAGTAAAAACTAGAAAGTCTTAGCCAGAGTTGGCTCAGAGTACTGTTATCAGAGCCGATCCTCCCTATACGCAAAATATGCAGCGTGCCTTCATTAAAACCCTTTTGATTTACTTCATTCCTCGTCTCCTCGCTTGTTCCTGTGCTCCCTCTGAGTCGTGACAGAACAGCAGACCGAAACAGTAAGCGGCGCTCCTTCTCCCGTGTTTTGTTTTCATTGAATAGTCCTTTGTTTTCTTTTATTTATCCTGTTTGTTCCCCGTGGTGTGAGAACCTCCCTGCTGACATGCTCGCCGGCCGCGCCGTTGTCAAGTTCGCTGGTCGCAGCTCACTCTAGCCTGCTGGTCACTCCGAAGACAAGCCTGCCGGCAGCTCAGAATTCAAGTTCGTCGGTTGCTCCGAAGACAAGCCCGCCGGCAGCTCAGAATTAAAGTTCGCCGGTTGCTCCGAAGACAAGCCTTGCGGCAGCTCAGGATTCAAGTTTGCCGGTCGCTCCGAAGACAAGCCCGCCGGCAGCTCAGAATTCAAGTTCGCCGGTCGCTCCGAAGACAAGCCTTGCGGCAGCTCAGAATTCAAGTTCGCCGGTTGCTCCGAAGACAAGCCCGCCGGCAGCTCAGAATTAAAGTTTGCCGGGCGCTCCGAAGACAGGCCCGCCGGCCACGCCAATGTCAAGCCCGCTGGCCGCTGCTCTCTCCAGCCCGCTGGCCGCGGCATTCTCAAACCCGCCGGCAGTTCCTCAGTCAAGCCTGCCAGCCCACGGAGGGCTCCTGTTCCCGAGTATAGCCCAGGGAGGTTCCTGCCCCTGGTTATGGCCCACGGAGGGCTTCGGAGCCCGAAATCTTCCCCAAGTATTGCGGTAGCAGGGTTCCAGCCGTAGAGGCCAGGGCAGGGGCTGGGGCTGGGGCCGCGGCCTTGGAGGCTGCCTTGCCATGGCCTCCTGAGTCCCCTGATCCGCCATGGCCTCTGCGGTAACCCTGCTCCTAGAGGCCTCCAGAGTGCCCACCCCCCCTCCCCATTGGATGTTGTATGGCGCGAGACGCACCTTCCGAGAGGGGGAAGTTATGTCAGACTCTGGTCCGTGTTTTGTGTGTGTTTTACTCCTCATGTGCCTTCCTTGCCCTTATTTGGTCTTTCCTGTTCCTGTCCTCATTGTCTGTATTCGTCTCCAGCTGTGTTTTGATTAATTAGTTAATTTGCTCCCAGGTGTGTCCCATTGGTGTCTGTGTATTTATAGTGTTCTCAGTTCCCAGTTCTCTGTCTGCTGTTAAGTGTCATTTTGTTTGCCTGATGTCTTCCGTCCTGTGATCCCCAGCATGCCTTCAATAAAACCCCTTTTATTTACTTTATTCCTCATCTCCTCGCTCGTTCCTGTGCTCCCAGTGTGTGAGTCATGATACTATGTTGCATTTTACTTCTGAATATGTTCAAGGTTATTAAATTTAAAGTTACCTACTAAATATACTGTTGGGTAGTTTAATCTACAACAATGCATCATGTTGTAAAAGACCATATTTTTATAGTGTTGTTGCTGTCTGTGAGAAAAAAGAAAACTTAGTACTTCATATTTGTTCGAGAATACGTAACGAATGTACTACCTTACAGTCCACCACTGATTACTTTGAAAATGAAAGTATCAACATTTTGTCAGAATATAAACACATTGTTGCTAACTATATCAAAGGCTGCATCTGAAGGACTTGGACCGGTCATACAGAGCACTGTTCAGCTGTCACAGCTGCCGCTGAACACTGAGCTGTACAATGCTCTATTTTTTATTCACAGTATTATTTTTGCTAACCTGTCTACATATGATCACCATGGTCAAGACAATAAACTATATAAAATTGCACCTTTGTAAGATATCAGTCAGCATTTGAACTGCTGTGTGTGTGTGTATTTTGTAGTTTTTCATATGTATCATTACATTATTCAAGTAAGCTCCAAGCCAATTCCTGCATTTAAATTTGTAATCCGACAAAGGACGCAGCAAACCAGTGTAATTTACCTGGCCTCGGTCTTGGCTAAGCCTGAGGTACATCACCGTCTCCTCCATTATGACGTAAAACATAAAACCAAAAATTCTGGCTCCACCTATCCTGGCAGGATTGTCCTCAGCTCTCCTCTCACACCGTTGCTATGCGACGGAGTGCTAATCGGGAACCTCTGGTGTCGCAATTAGGAAATCTTGCGAAGGCGGAGCCAGTGCCCTTCGAAGTGTGTGCACTTAACTTTGGGACACAGCTCATGAGTCTGACAAATAGACAGGAAGTTTGGTGATAATTTTCATTATTTCCAGTTTAATGATTATGTATCTTTTTTTCACATTGGCCTTTAAACATCACAATCTGAGTTTATAGGCTATTTGTCATACATTAAAAAAATGTAATCGGTTGATTAGTCTGTAATTTAACTTTTTGCTACACTCACACATAAGCTATTCAATTGTTAATGTGTGTTGTAGAACATTTCTTTTCTCTGCTTTCTATTGAGACAAACCAAATGTCAGCACAAGAGGGTGCTCTGAAACTGGACAAATACCAAATATATGAGCAAACTAATAATGGGAGAGCGTTATTTGTCCAGAACTATTTGTAAGGGAACACCACAAAACAGACTTCATTACAAACACAGGAAGAAAACACAGGAAGCCACAAAATGTGATACACAAACATACTGTAGCACATATAGATACTGTACAAAAGTTCTTGTCACGTTAGGTGCTTCACAGAAACAGATACATATTCCTATCATCTGCTTTAGTGCTGTTCCTTGAGCCCATTCAACAGTGCACATTTATAGAAATGTCTCCCTAATGAAACAACTTAACTCAAGTCCATTATTATTTGAATAGCATTTTTTACAATACACATTGTTTCAAAGCAGCAAGTTGGTAATAATGGGTTTGTTTGTAATACCTTAATGTCTAATTGTCCACATTCAACCATTTCAGAGCTGGGCAATAGGATAGTTTGGTGACAATATGAACTATACTAAGCAGCTGAGATGTATATTGCTTAATCTGTGTACTTTATGCATGCTGATATTGGCTGGATATTTATAGCAGCTGAAGTTATTAATTCATTATGTGATATAGAAATCTGTGACATAGAAGGTTTGAAAGGTATAAAATATGTAAGGTTTTGGTCAATTCATAACAGTTTGGTGTAGTGACAAGCCTAATTATTATTTGATGATCACTGTCACGGTTAAATGATGCATTTAAATGACTGCTTTTAAGATTTGTTCTATATGAGCAGTTTAACTGAAAAGTTAAATGAAAGTCATGCCACAATATTTAAACAAAAGACATACCAATACTTAATCTTTATTCACCTAATATGCAAGCCATAGCGACTGTGGCAAGGAACAAAAACATCAAAAAACAAACCTAAGCTGAAACCAGTCTACACCAGGAGCCACTTCTATACAGTCTGAATATAACGTCAGTAATTAAGTACTGCATTTATTTTGGGTGTACAGTAAAAGGGTCTGCGAGGTTCATTTAGGATTATACAGACAGATATATTCAGCCTATTCAGAAGCAGCAGTTCATCCTCTGATCGAAACACTCTGTAGTACTACACACTGTAGTATGTTAGACTAGTTTAAGTGTTTATGTAGTTAATAAAACCTTACTTGTATCACACTTGACGTGTTCATTGTTTGCTCATAACCGGAGTCACTAATCATGCAGATTTATGCTACAAGCTTTTGTAGAATTGTACAGTAAGGAAGTTATTTCCCTTAACCAGGAAATTAACGTTCTTAGAATTGACAAGACAGTTGACCCTGAGAGGTCAGCTAAATATCTACAGCGGATCTAAAATATTCATAATGAATTATTTATAATTATTAATATTAATTATTCATATTTCCCATGAGCTGATTCGTTACAAAAGCCTTTTGCTTTTTGTTCATCATTTGTTAATGAACCCTCCAATAGGTCTAAAGTGCAATATTTGTATATCCTACTGTGTAAATTCGGAGGTCGAGACATCCTGTCAGAAAGAGGAGCATTATGTGCACCACGGGTAAGTTAACTCTTCTTATTTTCAACATACAAAGAGAAAAATAAATAACAAAATAGCTGTATGAAGGTGTCTAAAAGCATAAACGTTGTAAAAAAAAGAGCACTTTCAAACATATCTCTATGAACTTCTGAACAAATCGGTATTCTATAAACCAAAACATCAAATATCCATGAAAGGACAAAACAAACAAACAAACACTTCACTAAAAAAGCATATGCTTTACCATCAAAGCAACACTTCTTCAAAACCTTTGCAAATAGGAATTCTTTTACAGGTTAACCTGTAGGCTACCGTATAAAATGGAAAGTATGCGAACACATTAAAATATTGTAAAGTCATTTTTTTTATGTTTATTTGTAGGGGGGTATAGTAATGTGATGCTGAAAGTAAGCTACTGTAGAAAAACCTAAATAATAAGCGTAGAACATAGAGTGTAAAACAGAATATCTTGTGTAAAACAAGGTATATTGCATACTGTAAAACTACAAGAAAAGCTGGCACATACTATGTGTTGTTAGCCTCCCAATTCTGCAAAAACACATGTAAGTTTAACTTTGGGCTTGACATCTATTTTCAGTATATAATATTTATGAAGAAATTTTTCAAGCATTTGACCCTTGTAAGGCTACTTAGCAGCATTTTGTTATGATGATTATCTCAGAGTTTAATTTTCGTCATTTATTTTCTTGAATGTCTTATATGAAGTCAAAGGGCTGAAAACATAATAACATACAACTCATTTTTGCCACTGTTTCTGACTCGTTCTATCATGATTTCAGAATTAAATAACCTGTTAACATGTGTCTGCTCTCTCACAAGCCAAAAGCCTTCAGATGGATCTCCTTAAATGGATCTTCGGACTTCTAATTGTCCTGGTAATCTTTACATGCCTGTATTTGCCCTACTGTGGAAAACATGAGATGATGGGGTGAGAAATGGATTCAGTTTACATTTTTATTTTTATGTTTAATCTATCCGCACTTCTCAAACTACGTCATCATTAATCCAGATACATTTGAATACGTTGTTATCGTTTCAAAATACTACACAAGCATTTCTAAGCGTTTTCCAAAAGTTTCTGATCCACACTGAAAATGCTAAAATGATCTTACCGTGCATGCGTAAAATGTAATCAAAGCTCGCTAAGATGATACCGTGAGACCCGACCTAATAACGTTCTCATGCTATTCTTCTGCCACAATCATTTTATTACCAAAACATCTCACCACTTACTGGTGCATCCAGGGCACACTCAAAATCAACATTTCGTCTATAGTCTAAAATGCAATTTCCCTCATGTTTTGACAGCAATTGTGAGCGAATGTTTTATTATCTTTGCAGGAAAATAAAATGACAAAACACATTTTTAGCAACACTGTGAAAGTAAGCAGCACATAATAGGCACATACCAGTATAAACCGAGATGTCTATCGGTATAAAATACAAAATACTATTTTGTATTTTAAAGTCTTTTTTTTTTTTAAATTACAAACTGTAATTTGTATTTAAGGCATTTAAGTTTAGTATTTTTGTATTTTCAAAATACAACATACTTTGTACCCGCTAGTCTCGCATAGCCAGACCTTCAGACTGATGGTAATCAGTCTTTATTATTTATTATAGCACAAAGAATTGTGCTATAGTAACCCCAACTCATTATATACACTATAAACACTTTAAAAGAGACAGACATGTATTTTGTGAAATATGTTTTCTCTGTTTTGGAAGGATGATCATTTTTAAATAATATCCTATTTATTGCATCAAAATGTCTTAATAGCCTACTTTACTATTGTTAGGGGTGGATCATTTTATTGCTTATTATTCATGCACCGATACATATTACTGTTATAGATTTTATTAATGCCCATTGCTTTATAGCTGAAAACTTTGTCTATTGCTCTTATGAATGTTTTTAGCATGATTTGTGAAAATTTAACTACTATACTGAATGACATAGCATAGACTTCTTCATGGCTAGTGTTAGCATATTTAATTTCAATCTGTAACCTACTTGTTCTACAAATCTGTGTTTCTAATGATATATGCTACTGTTTTTGACAGTGTCGATAACGTTTCTGACAGAGATAATATCATGATTTTTTTTGCGCTTCCCTTACCGAATGTGCTATCCTGTCAGCTATAACCTGTCCATGGGCTTTTTTGATTACTGTCACTTTAAGTGCCGGCAATGCAGTATTGCCAGATATTGCTATTAAAATAAACAGAAACTGAAAAATAAATAAAAATAAACAGAAATTATTTCAAATCTTTTACAAGTAAGATAAGAAAAAGATATCACTGACCCTAAACTGAAACATCCTACTTTATTAACTTTCTAAAGTGCCAACTTAAGTGGAAAAGACAAGTCCAAAAATGCTTATAATAGCTATTATAATTAGTGCTTGGAGGATGCCTCCTCCTTTTGTGCTCCTTTATTGTGTGGGGTCCCTCAGGGATCTATTTTGGGTCCCCTTCTGTTTACTATCTACATGTTACCCCTGAGTCAAATTATGCGCAGATATGATATTGAGTTCCACTGCTATGCAGATGATACACAATTGTATGTCCCAGTAAAGCCTGGTATTATTGATACATCCCATATTATGTCATGCTTCATCGAAATCAAAAATTGGATGTCTAAAAATTTTCTGCAGTTGAATGACTTCATCAGAAGTGCTTATGCGTCCCTCTACTAACTTTACATATTTCACATACTTTTGAAAATCCAGCATCTAGTTGATCCTGATAAGCGCTCATCGTCACAGTTGTAAATACAACGGCTTTCTTCTTCAATGAGGGGGTTTGGCATCAAGGCATCTTTGTTTCATGGCGTTAAATAATGTGGCAAACACGTCTCCCAGAAATACTGTATAATTTAATCCTATGACAACTTCGAAAGTGCTGAAGCTTTTCCAATTTTGTGTGCCGTATGCATCAGACGTTCAGCCAACAGTCCGTGTCCGTGACGTCTGAGACTGAGACTCTGTGCCCTCTAACCTCTTTATTAGGCTGCTGACTTCCTGTGTCAACTGCTGTAGTTCAGTCCCCCAAACCCAACTATCATGCACACAAGCTGAAGTTATCAGAGAAAACGGCTCCATCTAGCATCGGGGAGCAAATTTTCTGCATTCCTATGGAGTGCATATGGAAATATGGAGTGAGGCTGGGACTCCTTTCGAAGAGAGAGTGTTTTCCAAAGGCTTGCACTCTGGTTGTACCAGCTGGATGTAAAAAAAGTTTGTTGTAAGCCCTATGCTTACTCTTCGCTTGATAGTTACATCATCTGTAGCTGCAACTAGTCATGGTGTCAACACTGACACATTCTATGTAAATGATAAATATGTAAATAATGTGTTGATTGCTTCTCAACAACAAAATAAACACAAAGAAATGACAGCAGTGAGAAAACAGTAGTTAAGAAAGCATTGTAGCGTCGTCATGTCGATATGTTTGCATGAGCTCTGCAATCGACCGTTCGCAAAGACCTGCCCTCCTTAGTTGCTGTTGCTATTTCCGACAAGCCATACCACTTTCACACTACACATCATGTTCTCACGCAGATAAAAATACATCACGGAGCAAAGAGGAAACTGACAACACACCGACAAAAAAGACAGCAGATTACTTCTGGTATGAAACAAGGTCTCAGGACTCTCAGCTTTCACATTTTGCCATTTTTAAAGAAATTCAAACAATAAATACCGTTTTGTGTCTCTTCAATGTATTGTGAAAGATTGCTGTATCGCCTCAATACAGCAATTCAAGCAGCACACGTGAACCGATCGTCTTTTCATATTTACTTAAAGCACGAAATAAACATGAATGAACATCAGAACGTATTTTATTTTTTAAGTTTAATCCACCAAAGTTAATCTACTCTCATGTCTGATTTGAGGTTAATGCTAGAAGCTGCGGCTACTGGGCATGCGCACATAAATATAGTGCAATTTTTGTCAGACTGTACAACAATAATTACTGTTTTTGCATTATTGTTTAGGGTTGGGGTAGGTGTAGACGTTAATAAAACACGATCTAATAGGCAGAACATTTCCTTTATTTTTAGTTTCCAGACGTAGCTGTTGGACAAGTTGGTGGATTCGGCATTATGATTGGTCAGATTGCCTGTCAATCAAGCTTTGCAAAAGGTCAATTCGGCACTCAAGCCGAGTTATGTCATGTTTATGTATAAAGCATTTTATACAATATTTTGCTTTAAAGGCACTGTAACAAAGTTCTTAGTCACGGGAAGAAGGAGGCAGGAACCGGCAAACATTTAAACACTTTAATAAAATAAACAAACACAAAATGAAAGTAAAGCGACACAATTACACTATGTACACGGTCCGTGTCACTAGTTAAAATTGCTTATTTCTCTGGATTTGAACATTCTTCGAAAAATTTGGGATAATGTAAGTACACAAGTCAGCAAAATATATAACACTGTTCTACTGGTTTTTGGATATTTTAATAAAACAAATCTTACATATTGTGCCTTTAACGAAAGCAGCTCTACTGTAATAAACATGAAACAAAACTATCAGGTTGACATTCTACTATACATCAGTTATCTAGTTTTTAAAAAAAAATTTTTTACTTGTGGACATCTGATCTTGATGGGCTGAACAGAGGAAATGAGTTCTCCACACACACACACACACACACACATAAACACTTTAATAAAATAAACAAACACAAAATGAAAGTAAAGCGACACAATTACACTATGTACACGGTCCGTGTCACTAGTTAAAATTGCTTATTTCTCTGGATTTGAACATTCTTCGAAAAATTTAGGATAATGTAAGTACACAAGTCAGCAAAATATATAACACTGTTCTACTGGTTTTTGGATATTTTAATAAAACAAATCTTACATATTGTGCCTTTAACGAAAGCAGCTCTACTGTAATAAACATGAAACAAAACTATCAGGTTGACATTCTACTATACATCAGTTATCTAGTTTTTAAAAAAAAATTTTTTACTTGTGGACATCTGATCTTGATGGGCTGAACAGAGGAAATGAGTTCTACACACACACACACACACACCAGCTAAAAAAATTATCTTTTGCTGTAGTGTGTCTGCAGGAAATATCAGTTTACATTTCCAAACATTCATTTAGCCATTAATTGTAACAATCCAGTGAGATTTTTGTCTGACAGCAGCCAGTGCTCCACACAGAGATCTGCTCTGATCATCAACCAGTCTGTCTGGAGTCACATGAAGAAACAGAACAAACTGAGACAGACTCAATCCAGAAGAACTGTGGCAACGTCTCAAAGACGCTTCAAGAAACCTACCTGCAAAGCTATCAAAAGTAATATCATGAATAGATTTTATTTAGGCCTATCAATTATCTTCTAATAACTAAATTATATCAGCATTTAGTGTGACCATCCTTTGCATTTAAAGCAGCTTTTGCCCTAGGTGCACTTGAGCATAGTTTTTCAGGGAGCTTTGCGGGTAGGTCAGGAGTAGCATTTGTGGGACTTGCCTCCCCCCAAAACGAGTAACTGTGCCTCCTTTCTCATTCTCTCCCCTCCCTGCTGAACATGATTGGAAAAATCCCAAAAAACCAGAGTACATACGAAAGCAATTGAGTGAGTGTCAGTAACTGCATGCGATTGCAGATTGCACGGCTCTGGCACTGTATTACAGACAGCCTAATTATTGTCAGCCAGTTCACCTTGTTTAGATTAGGGATGTAACAGTGCACATATTCATATTGAAATTTTTGGGTACAGGTCTTTCAGTTTAGTAAGCATGTGTACCTGATGAATGCAGTGCAATGCTAGATGAGGAGAAGGCGGAATGCTCTGAATGCCTGAGGCAGGAACTGCTGGTAAATTTTGACATCTCACCTGAGACTTATTGTCAATGCTTCAGAGCAACAACAACTCCAAATGCAGAAACCTCCACTGAAACTAACTAGTGTCTCAGGGCTCTCAACAGTCACTGGGTCCGGCCTGAAAAACACACCAAACAAAGGGATTGTTGAGGTGATTATCTATAAACAGCTGCTGAACTGCTCTGCGATGTCTGGACTTGGATGAAAGAACATGAACCAGTAGATGCCATGGAATTGGCAAGTGGCGAGGAAAAGCCACATCAGTACACAGCTTTCTGAACACCCCTGAGCATACCCTTTGGCCTTCATGGAGTTACTACTACTTTCCAGTGGTTTATGGACCGTGTTCTTCAGGGCTGAAATACTGGTTTGCTTCTCATTTGGATGATGTGGTTGTGTAGGCACTTTAGAAGTTGAAGATAGATCTTTGAACGATGTTGATAATTCTTGACTGGGGGCACAAATCGAAGCCTATAACAGCAATGAAAGTAATGTCTCAGTATGGCCTAAGCAATAATATTTGTGGCAGTAATTTTTATTACCTTTGTTTGTTGTGGAATGTTGCAGATTACACCAGAATTTAGATCTGTTTTGTTCTCTTATTCTGCAGAAGTGAAATGACAGACAGATTTAAATTACTGAATTGCATGAAACTTCGTCAAAAGTTCTCCAACATCCCTCCAGCTAAGAGGTATGTCACAACGGGCAGAATTATGCCATTTAAATAAGAATATGAGCAAATAATCTTATCTAAGGAATAATATGCAGTGACCAGGTTTTGTATCAGCTTCTTTCTTTCTTTTTTATACATAAACAGTGTAGTAATGTCTCTTCCTTTCCCTCAGTATTGATATGACGAATCTCATTGGGTATCTCTCAGCATTCATGAGCTGTCCACATGTGTCCAATAGAACCCAAAAGGAGCTAAACAGGTGTGTGGCGAAACAGACAATTAAAGTAAATATGACTGTTGCTGGTGCATAAGTGTATTATGTCCAATTCTGCTTATGGAGGCCCAGACGTCCAGGCAGGTGTGTTGATAAACAGATAAACTAACCCTCCAGAAGCAGGACTGGACACCTAATGTGCAGTAACATGAGACATGCAGTAAAATCATCCAATGCAGACAATAAAAACAGTAAAATTATCTACCATAGATGTCACATTAACATATCAACTTCTGCATATAGAGACAACGAGAAGCACAGGTTAAGGAACACTCCACTATTTTTGAAAATAGGGTCATTTTCCAACTCCCCTAGAGTTAAACAGTTGAGTTTTACCGTTTTCGAATCCATTCAGCCGATCTCCGGGTCTGGCGGTAGCACTTTTAGCTGCAGCTTAGCATAGATCATTGAATCTGATTAGACCGTTAGCATCTCGCTCAAAAATGACCAAAGAGTTTCTATATTTTTCCTATTTAAAACTTGACTCTTCTGTAGTTACATCGTGCAGCAGGCGCAATGATATTACGCAGCGCCTGAAAATAGGCTAACTTC
>NW_015506380.1:53788-56118 GCF_001515645.1 Sinocyclocheilus grahami
CAGTTTTAAATAGGAAAAATATAGAAACTCTTTGGTCATTTTTGAGCGAGATGCTAACGGTCTAATCAGATTTAATGATCTATGCTAAGCTACAGCTAAAAGTGCTACCGCCAGACCCGGAGATCGCCTGAATGGATTCGAAAACGGTAAAACTCAACTGTTTAACTCTAGGGGAGATGGAAAATGAGCCTATTTTCAAAAATAGTGGAGTGTTCCTTTAAAGCTTTAAGAAAGTAATTATGCAAACTAAATATTTTCTCTCTCTCCCCTTAGATTAAGACTGCGTTTCTGTTGTAATGCCACAGATTTATTATACCTGACAAAGAAGAACACAGCTGTGAATCAAAGTATTACATATGAGACCTCAAATAGGGTGTACAAAGTGGGAGCTGCACTTCACAAAATGCTGCCTGAGGTCTGTCCTTTCCACCAGACTCATTGATTTTCTTATAAGATGGGACAGAACTTACTGTCAATTTAAGTAACACTTAATTAGTAGGCCTATAACATTGTGTCCTAACTACATTCGCTCCGACACATGATAAAATTGATCTTTTCCATGTTAATCTGAGATTTGCCCTAAGAAACTGTTTCTATTTCTGCGACGTCACGACAGGAACAACAACATACAAACTATGACAATGCTTTATTCAATGTTAAAAGTGTATAATGTGAGTTTGAATATCGTATTGCATGACATTTATAGTCATACAGAAAGCAACAACAGATAGTTTACCTCTGATCATGGAAATTGGCTAAATTAAAGCAAACATGTACATTCCAACTGTGAACTCAATGCAAGATGACAATGAAGACACTGGATGCCATCTTTGTCATTACACGATCACTCAGTTTGAACTTTGAATAATGCTAAAAAGGTTTAATATTCATTAATTAGATAAATTAGATTATAAACTTGTCCATGCAGTGCTCTTCTCACTTCAGAATGGCTGTGATATTCGATTGATTCTGTCGTATTGTCGTGGCGCGTACGGTGTGGACACGGTGTTAGGTATAATGAACTAGCAATTTTTACAGCACTTATTAATCTAGGTTAATATTCGTTCATGAATATTCTATTCATAGTTCATGTTCATTCATTAACTTGTGTTATTTTGTTAACTGTGACAGGTACTATCACTATGTAACTATGATAGTTTGTTCTTTCTTGTTTCAGGACTTTCCCTGGAGTAGCCGTGGTCATCTGGGCCGATGCGCTGTGGTGGGCAATGGGGGGATTCTGAAGAACAGCAGTTGTGGAAGAGAGATTGACAGTGCAGACTTCGTCATCAGGTACATCCTGCACTACCCATATGCCATCATTTCTGATGTCCTCACTTGCAGCAAGTATCATTTTTGAATTGCGGCTCTTGCTAACCTTATCAGACAACACAATACAACACAAAGCTGCACTGTACTCTCATTGGTTATGGTTATTTATTGGCTTTATTGTAACTTTTTGTCTTTGCTACAGTGTAATTATACAGTTAAGTACTGTGTAATATTAATTAACAAAATGTACTTACTATAGGCTTAGGGGTTGCACTTTATTTTACAGTATGTGTACTTACAGTGTACCTACCTAAGGACGTACTGGTAATACAAGGTAACTACATGGGGTAGGTTCAGGGTTAGTACCTAGTTATTACATGTAATTACTATAATAAGTACTTAGTATTTACATGAGTGACAGGACTGTAAAATAAAGTGCTACCGGGTTAGGTTTAGGGTTAGTTGCTTGTAATTATGTGTAATTTACTGCTATTACTACAGTACATACGTACAGTGGCATGTGAAAATTTGTGAACCCCTTGCAGAATCTGTGAAAATGTTAATAATTATAACAAAAAAAGAGAGATCATACAAAATGCATGTTATTTTTATTTAGTACTTCTTTTTTGAGTAAGATATTTTACATAAGATATGTTTATATATAGTCCACAAGACAAAAAAAATTTCTGAAATTGTTAAAATAACCCCCTTCAAAAGTTTGGGAACCCTTGGTTCTTAATACTGTGTGTGGCTACCTGGATGATTAGATTTTGTGATGGTTGTTCATGAGTCCCTTGTTTGTTCTGAACAGTTAAACTGCCTGCTGTTCTTCAGAAAAATCCTCCAGCTCCTGCAGATTATTGGTTTTCCAGCATTCTTGTGTATTTGAATCCTTTCCAGCAGTGACTGTATGATTTTGAGATCCATCTTTTCACACTGAGGACAACTGAGAGACTCAAACACAACTATTAAAACAGCTTCAAACATTCACTGATGCTCCTGAAGGAAACACGATGCATTAAGAGGGGTGAAAACTTTTGAACAGGATGAAGATGTCC
>NW_015506380.1:56615-60026 GCF_001515645.1 Sinocyclocheilus grahami
ACTTGCATGTTTCCCGGAAGACAAATTAAGTACAATTTACCTTGATCTTCAAATTAAAAAATGCTCTTAATGCATCGTGTTTCCTTCAGGAGCATCAGTGAATGTTTGAAGCTGTTTTAATAGTTGTGTTTGAGTCCCTCAGTTGTCCTCAGTGTGAAAAGATGGATCTCAAAATCATACAGTCACTGCTGGAAAGGATTCAAATACACAAGAATGCTGGAAAACCAAATAATTTGTGGGACCGGAAGGATTTTTCTGAAGAACAGCAGGCAGTTTAACTGTTCAGAACAAACAAGGGACTCATGAACAACCATCACAAAATCTAATCATCCAGGTAACCACACACAGTATTAAGAACCAAGGGTTCCCAAACCTTTGAAGGGGGTTATTTTATAATTTTTTTTCTGTCTTGTGGACTATATGTAAACATATTTTATGTAAAATATCTTACTCAGGACAGTACTAAATAAAAATAACATGCATTTTGTATGATCTCTCTATCTCTGTCTAAATTATTAACATTTTCACAGATTCTGCAAGGGGTTCCCAAACTTTCGCATGCCACTGTATCACATGTATAGCAAGGACACTGTAAAGTAGAAAATAATCTAGAGCAGAAGACTAATTACGAAATAATAGTTAGTTGATATGTGCAGAGTGGAATAGAATAAATTCAAAATCAAAGATAGAAATCACAATAAACATGTATATTGCGGCAGTGTTCTGTTATGAGGGTCTGTCATATAACTTCCAGAAAGGCTATGGTTTGAATTCATGGGGCTCTCATTTTTATTGACATTTTAATAGCCCTACTTATCAGAATTAGATCCAGCAATTTTTTAATTATTGATATTTTTTCAGGTTGAACTTGGCTCCCGTTAATAGCAGTGATGTTGGGGTAAAGACTGATCTAGTGACCATCAATCCCAGTCAGCTCTCAGCAGAGTGAGATGATATTAACAGACTTATTAACATAAAGATTCAAATTAACATTATTTAAGTGAGGAAAGTAAGATAACATTTAATATACTGTATGTATTGATGTTGCAACTGATCATTTATGTGCATATCTCTGCAGTTTCAGAAATATGGCTGTGAATCCAGGTCTGCTGGTGCGGCACGTGAGTGTGTATGGAAATGCGTCTCTGATGATTCCAGCCTTTGCATACACAGTCTGCACTGCGGTGTCAATTAAAACACTCCAGGTGCTCCAGCCGATCAGGCCTCAGCAGCCTGTGGTGTTCTTTAGTCCATACTACCTCAAGACATTGGACCGTTTCTGGAAGGGGCTTGGCCTGAAAGAAAAACGCCTCTCCACAGGTTTCATGTTAGTTAATATGGCACTAGAGCTGTGTGATGATGTGCATTTATATGGATTCTGGCCATTTGACATCAATCTAAAGCAGCAGACACTTCAACACCATTATTATGACAACAAACCACCCAAACCGTTCGTGCACGCCATGCCAGAGGAGTTCATCTACTTGTTACAGCTTCACAGCCAGGGGGCGCTAACACTGCACCTACAGCCCTGTTTATAACACACACACACACCTTGTCATGGGGTGCCCTTTTCTTATGTTTGGACAAAAATATTTTAATATTTTCTATTTTGCGGCCGACCAAAGTGATGTACAATAAGTACAATACAATTACAGAGAGAGAAAAAAAACTCAACAACAACCAATTAGAGACAATAAAAACTGGATAAAATTACATGTTAAAAGCAAAGACAAACAAATGAGTTTTGAGACTGGATTTAAACTCAGATAAAGTGGAAGCCATTTTAATTTGAGTCTGGAGATTAGAGTGGAGCCAGCCACTTCAAATAATCTATTGCCCCTTGTCTGCAAGCGGATTCTGGGAGTCTGAAGGAGGAATGTGTTTTCAGATCTAAGTCCTCACGTAGGAGTGTAAGGGTGAAGGTCCGGCAGATAAAATGGTGCTAGATTATTTAAAGGTCCCTACTCTATGTGTTGACGTAATTTTAACTGAAACAGGAAGACATGGCGGGACATATCAAGCAGCCCCGCCCCTTTTTAAAATAGCCAATAGCGTTTGTTTATATCACAGCTTGGGCTAGAGCCGTTGAGCTCCGTAAAGCCGCATTTGACAGGGTATGCCAGCCACAATCTCATCCATATCGCTATAAAATATAGCATTCTGTGTAGAATTCAAATAGCTCCGATACATTTTGTGGTCTGCGGCGACTCACGCATGTGATCCGCTCCGTGCTATCGTGTCTCTGGACCGGAGCAGAGTGTGTGTGCGGTGCGGTGGTTAGCATGACACAGCGCAAAACCAGACTTCTTTTTTTCCTCAATAGAAAGCATATTTACACTGTTTGAATCGTTCCCTGTCCCCTATATAGTGCACTACGTGCCATTCACTGTACAGAAAATACTAATTCTGTGGACAAGTGACCAATTTCAGCCGCGGCTATTTTATAGTGTAGGGCTTCGGATTCTAGAGAGCATTTGATTGGACAGAAAGTTTGATGAGAAGCTCATCAAAGCTCATTTGATAACAAGCTTTGAATGCTTATATCTTCAAAATGCAAATTTTGTCATGTTTTGGAGCACGCTGCCTTATAGATAACCTTAAGACTAACTTATTGATACTTACTCCCCAAAAAACTTTAATTTTGATTTCATGGGGACTTTAAGGATTTATAGACAGTAATAAGATTTTATATTAAATTCTATACTGAACAGGCAGCCAATGTAGAGATCTCAGAAGGGGCGTAACATGATCACATTTTTTACATCCCTTCAGGAATCTAGCTGCTGCATTTTGAACTACTTGTAAGCGGGAAAGTTGAGTCTTTGAAACACATAATATAGAGAATTGAAATAATCCAGCCGGCGTGGACAGCAATCTCTAAAGAGGCTTTAGAAAGAAAGGTTTCAATTTTAGAAAGAGAGCGAAGATAGAAACAAATAGAGTCTACTACAGAGCTGATTTGTTTGTCAAATTTCAAGCCGTTGTCAATTTCTACACCCAGATTCCAGACTTGAGAAGAAATAGCAAAATTTAAAGCTGCAGGTGGTAAATTTGGCCTCTTTGTCGCGATCTCTGTTTGAAAACCTGGAATTGCAGCTGTGTGCGGAATTATCTAGCTTGCGTAGGTTGTGCTCAGGCACGGCTCCAGCGCGGATGAATCTAATGTTCTGAAGAGTACGTGTGACAGTCAGTCACCGCACTGGTGTGGATATTTACTGTACTTCGCAATCACAGATTCTAGCCTACATCTTGGATTATATGACCCAAATAAGAATATTCACCGTATATTGTCGTCTGAACAAGTAACAAGTCTGCCATGTTTGTTCTGACCAACTGAGGAAAAAAGTATTACAATAAATTGCTCTACCAATGGTGATTTAATCTAACAATCGCTTAGCTCATATCACA
>NW_015506380.1:60791-65859 GCF_001515645.1 Sinocyclocheilus grahami
AAAAAAAAGAGTAGGTGCTAAAACAGATCCCTGAGGAACACCACAGGTTAGATTGCCTAAAGAGGAAGTGAAGTTTCCTATTTTAACTAAGGAAGTTCGGTTTGTTATGAAAGATTTAAACCAATTTAAAACCGTCCCCCCAGACCCACATAAGACTCCAGGCGAGAGATGAGAATTTCATGATCAACAGTGTCGAAGGCTGAGGACAGGTCCAGCATAACAAAAATGACAGAATTGCCATTAATAAAATGACAGCCATTAGAATATAATTAAGAACTCTTACAAGGGCAGTTTCAGTACAATGCAGTGATTTAAAACCCGATTGAAATGTCTCATTGATGTGATTATTAGTTAGAAATGACCGAAGTTGTAAAAACACAGTTTTTGTCCTTAGAAATGAAAGGTAGAACAGAAACAGGCCGGAAATTTGCTAGAATAGAAGCATCCAGTGAAGGTTGCTTTAGCACTGGTGTGACTGTGGCCATTTTTAAACGATCAGGGATAGACCCTGATTGCAGACATGTATTGAGCAGAGATACAAGCCCTGGTCCTACAATGTAAATTATTTGCTTCAAATAGCGAGGGTATATAATATCACAGGGGCTTGGGGTGTTTTTTAATTTTGTAATTACTTCCTTAAAATATTGAAGTGAGATGGAATTAAAAGTCATCCAAGTGGCCGATGGACTCATTAACGTCATCATTTCATCATCAGTCACTTGTAATTGAGCTCTCAGGTTAGTGATTTTGTCACCAAAACGTTTCAAGAAATCTTCACAGAGTGCACTGGTAGGATGTTGGAAAGACTACAGAAGGATTTAATACAGAGTTTATAACAGAGAAAAGAACTCTAGGAGTGTGGTGATGTTTCTCAATCAGGTTAGAAAAATAGAAAGACTTTGCTTTCTTGACAGCTCTCTGGTATAAAGATAAACAGTTCTTAAATGTATCAAAATATATTTGCAGTTTGTCTTTTTTCCACTCTCTTCCGCTTTCCTACATGATTGTCTCAGGGAATGAATATCTTGATCTATCCAAGGCTCAGATTTACGCTTTGGCTTTAAAAACCTATAAGGTGCAATAATATTAACATTTAAAATATCCAGCCATGCAGTGGTTAAAGATTCAAAATGTTGTTCGACATCTAGATCAGATACTAAAGACTCAAGGGATACACAAGATCTGACTTCATTTCAGTAAAGGCCTCACAGAATCGTTGTGAATAAACTCGGGTTTGTCTTAGCTCAGAGGCAGTTTTATGAGGGATTACAAGGAGAGACATTTTGAACATGATAGGAAAATGATCAGAAATGAGAGATTCGATCACTTCAGTATCAATTATAGACAAACCAAAAGACAGTATTAAGTCCAAAGTGGGACCTTGAGTATGAGTAGGATTTTTAACCCATTGCAGCAGATTAAAAGAGTCAATGGTGTTCAAAAACGCTGATGCTAATTGTTTCGAAGGACAGCATACATGGACATTAAAATCACCTAAAAGAAGTATCCGATCACATGTAGTGATAAGATCTCCTGCAAACTCAGAAAATTCTTCAATAACCTTTCGTTAGATGAATGAATGAATGAATGAATGATGCATTTATATAGCGCTTTATTGTGTATTGTTGTACACCCAAAGCGCTTTACAATCATATGGGGGGTCTCTCCTCAACCACCACCAGTGTGCAGCATCCACTTCGATGTAGTGGTCGATATATCAGGGCTGAGACAATGGGTTGAGACCAGTCAAGTATAGTAGTAGCTGAACTTCAAAGCTTGTAGGGTTGATGGAGGGTAGCAGGCGACAGCGTGATCTAAAGGTTTCTTTAGCAATGATGGCTAAACCCCCACCTCTACCAACAGGACGGGGAGAATTATAAAAGCAATAGTCTGTTGGGGCAAATTCTGAATAAGGGCTTGAGGTTATATTATATTATTATTTACTGTACATATATATTTAAAAAAAAAAAGACACTTTAATAAAATGTTGTATTCCAATAGGAGCATCTCATATTAGCAAAATATGATGGATAAGTGCAAATTTTCATCAGTTTTTCCCAAATTTTGCCTTGATAATTTTGACTTTCAAATCACTGATAAAAGAAACAGTAATTGTAAATAACAGATTAACAAGGTTATGTAAGTTCTTGAATGCCTCGTGATTTCCTTGATATTTGTAATATGTAATAATCATTTCTAAAAGCAACTGGACTCTCAGAACTGTGTCGTATTATAATTATAGTCACTTCATGTGTCATGTTTAACCATGTCTTTTTGGTGTGACTGTATGTTCAATGTTCAACGCAAGGCATTTTTGAGATCAGTCTTCATCTTTCATTCCAGCAGCACCTGTCACAAAACACAAAGACTCCTCGTGATTGTGTTCCTCATATTATTATCAAAACAACCGATTACACAAAGTGTACCACGAACCTTACTCTTATATTATAAAGCTCAGATGCTGCAATAATGTTTTCATCACATCACGATATTTCTTGGCTGTAACTCACAAGTGACATTCCTTGACAGGCTTCATAGCTGATTGCTTCTTTCTGCACGTAGTTCAGTGATGTCCCAGTAGCTGCTCCTTCTCCAGCTGTCATGCATTCTGAAGAAGACAGAGGCCAGGGCTAACTGCTTTATTTTATTACATCAAAACCACCGGACAACTTGTGTCTAACAGCAATGACCACAACTCTCTTAATCTCTCTCCACCTTGTTACTTATGCTATTATACTGCCACCTAGCTCTCATATGCAGAATCACAGTGTTTCACAGAAACCAACACATTCCCATGTCTTAAATAATATACAGCAGTGATGTCAGGAGTGTCCATGTGATGACTTCCTTACATCTCTGCAAAAAAGAAAAGAAAAACTGAAAATGGAATCTTACTGGAGGAGCAGATGAGAATGCTCGAAGTTGACGGTGTTTGGTCACAGTGGAAGAAAGTATGGAGAAAAGATTCAGTTCAAAAGGATGGTTTTACAGATACAGCCTTGATTAGCATTTGTAAGGCATCTTAAAGGGAATAGGTCACCCAAAAATGAAAATTTGCTTTAAAAAAATGGGGAAATGTAGCATTCCGTCACTTGCTCACCAATGAATATTCTACAGTGAATGGTGAGTGGGATAGTATTGGTTAAAATAGCAATTTTCAATTGAGCCAATCGCGGTGCATAGTTTTTGTAAGAGTTTCATCCTCTGCAGTGAATGGGTGCCATCAGAATGAGAGTCCAAACAGCTGATAAAACATCACAATAATCCACAAATAATCCACACCACTCCAGTCCATCAGTTAGCATCTTGTAAAGTGAAAAGCTATGTATTTGTAAGAAACAGCAGTTGTTTACAACGGTCCCACTTTATATTAAGTGGCCGCTTAAATGCTATGCACTTATATTTTAGTTAATCTTTTGGTACAATGCACTTATTATGTACATACATGTTTTTGCATTGCACTTATATTTAAAAAAAAAAAAAAAAAAACCTGCATGTAATTATATCTGTAATGAATTATGTAATTAACCTACCCATACCACCAAACCTGTCTCTATAGCAGCAGAAGTCTTTTGCAATGCAATATGAACACAATAAGTGCAATGTACTTATTTTTTTGATGTAAGCACATAGTAGTTAATGCCACTTATTATAAAGTGGGACCATTACAACCACCTTACCAGAAATCATAAAAAGTGTAGTTTTTCAGCATATTAAACTGGATTTTTCATTCCATTTCACCTATGTCAGCAGATAAAAGGCAATGTAGTTTAAAAAATGGGTAACACTTCATTTTAAGCATTATGTTGACAACAAGTAACTTTTGCACCTTAGTCAACTAACTCTCATTAGAGTATTAATGAGACTGTCTGATTAATATCTGCTTTTAATTCTTTATTGTGATGGTCTGCCAACAGACACTCTACTGACTATCTTTGCAAGAACATGTGAACTTATTCTAACCCTAACCCTCAGTCAATAGATATGTAGGTGCAACGTTACTTATAGTCAACAGAGTGTGTTAAAGGGACCATCAAAATAAATTGAAACCAAAAAAAAAAGGCCCTTGCAATGTTAATTTTTTGACCTGTCCACCTTAAACAGAAAAGCCCTTTTTTATGTGAAAATATATCATTACATCATGGCCTGAAAGTAAAGCCAAGTGGACTAATTAGTAGAATCAAGAGCAAGAACACCACTGAAAAGGTAGGCCGTATATAAACCTTAATGTACTCATCTGGTTTGATAACAAGTATTGAACCCTCATGTCTTGATCAAAAGAACTTCCTGAGCCCCTCAGAAGAGAAATTGTTGAGGCTTACGCATCTGGAAAGAGATTTACAGCCATCTCCAAGCTATTTAAAATAAACCATTCTATTAAATGTACAATGATTTTCAAATGGAGAAGGTTTCACACCACAGGCAAACTGTCCAGGCTGGGTCTTCTCTGGAGAGACTGGAGTTATTTGCAAGTTCTGAATATAATGTTTGACAAAAACCAAACATTCCATTTGAGGAAAAGAACCTCATGCTGACCAGACTTGAAGCACGGTGGTGGAAGAGTTTTAAAGCTTAAAGTGTGTTCAAGTGCCAGCAAAACACAATGTAAAGAAATACTCTTTGAGAGAAGCAGTCAATCAGCAGAAGTTAAAAGCAGCTCGTAAGTGTATTTATTTCTTGTCTAGCATTGCTAGGAAACGCTTGTTTTGTTTACTGTGTGGAGACGTGCTGAAATCACGTTTGGTCTCGTACTGTATCGTGTAGCTTGTCAGTGTCATGCGCTTTGCTTGGCTATTTGTTGTGATAAACAGGAGAGTGTTTTGTTAGACGAATATAAAAAGCTTAGTATACCGCAGCAGCGGTTGCGGCAGCCCTCGTGTGAAGCTCTCCTCGTGTGAAGACCGAAGCGTGTAAAGACCATTGACTCTACCGTTCGACTCCACCGAGCAGGGACGGAGCAAGGCACATAAGTATCGCTTCTGAATCATTCTCTTTTCTACTACTTGTTCCCCTACTGTTTTCATTTTTTATAACCAATTCTTACTATGTGTTTCCAGATCCCTACTAT
>NW_015506380.1:66317-85310 GCF_001515645.1 Sinocyclocheilus grahami
GTTTCACAGAAACCAACACATTCCCATGTCTTAAATAATATACAGTAGTGATGTCAGGAGCGTCCATGTGATGACTTCCTTACATCTCTGCAAAAAAGAAAAGAAAAGAAAAACTGAAAATGGAATCTTACTGGAGGAGCAGATGAGAATGCTCAAAGTTGACGGTGTTTGGTCACAGTGGAAGCAAGTATGGAGAAAAGATTCAGTTCAAAAGGATGGTTTTACAGATACAGCCTTGATTAGCATTTGTAAGGCATCTTAAAGGGAATAGGTCACCCAAAAATGGAAATTTGCTTTAAAAAAATGGGGAAATGTAGCATTCCGTCACTTGCTCACCAATGAATATTCTACAGTGAATGGTGAGTGGGATAGTATTGGTTAAAATAGCAATTTTCAACTGAGCCAATCGCGGTGCATAGTTTTTGTAAGAGTTTCATCCTCTGCAGTGAATGGGTGCCATCAGAATGAGAGTCCAAACAACTGATAAAACATCACAATAATCCACAAATAATCCACACCACTCCAGTCCATCAGTTAGCATAATCCACAAATAATCCACACGACTCCAGTCCATCAGTTAGCATCTTGTAAAGTGAAAAGCTATGTATTTGTAAGAAACAGCAGTTGTTTACAACGGTCCCACTTTATATTAAGTGGCCGCTTAAATGCTATGTACTTATATTTTAGTTAATCTTTTGGTACAATGCACTTATTGTGTACATACATGTTTTTGCATTGCACTTACTGTATATTAAAAAAAAAAAAAAAACCTGCATGTAATTATATCTGTAATGAATTATGTAATTAACCTACCCATACCACCAAACCTGTCTCTATAGCAGCAGAAGTCTTTTGCAATGCAATATGAACACAATAAGTGCAATGTACTTATTTTTTTGATGTAAGCACATAGTAGTTAATGCCACTTATTATAAAGTGGGACCATTACAACCACCTTACCAGAAATCATAAAAAGTGTAGTTTTTCAGCATATTAAACTGGATTTTTCATTCCATTTCACCTATGTCAGCAGATAAAAGGCAATGTAGTTTAAAAAATGGGTAACACTTCATTTTAAGCATTATGTTGACAACAAGTAACTTTTGCACCTTAGTCAACTAACTCTCATTAGAGTATTAATGAGACTGTCTGATTAATATCTGCTTTTAATTCTTTATTGTGATGGTCTGCCAACAGACACTCTACTGACTATCTTTGCAAGAACATGTGAACTTATTCTAACCCTAACCCTCAGTCAATAGATATGTAGGTGCAACGTTACTTATAGTCAACAGAGTGTGTTAAAGGGACCATCAAAATAAATTGAAACCAAAAAAAAAAAAAAGGCCCTTGCAATGTTAATTTTTTGACCTGTCCACCTTAAACAGAAAAGCCCTTTTTTTATGTGAAAATATATCATTACATCGTGGCCTAAAAGTAAAGCCAAGTGGACTAATTAGTAGAATCAAGAGCAAGAACACCACTGAAAAGGAAGGCCACACCGTATATAAACCTTAATGTACTCATCTGGTTTGATAACAAGTATTGAACCCTCATGTCTTGATCAAAAGAACTTCCTGAGCCCCTCAGAAGAGAAATTGTTGAGGCTTATGCATCTGGAAAGAGATTTACAGCCATCTCCAAGCTATTTAAAATCAACCATTCTATTAAATGTACAATGCTTTTCAAATGGAGAAGGTTTCACACCACAGGCAAACTGTCCAGGCTGGGTCTTCTCTGGAGAGACTGGAGTTATTTGCAAGTTCTGAATATAATGTTTGACAAAAACCGAACATTCCATTTGAGGAAAAGAACCTCATGCTGTCCAGACTTGAAGCACGGTGGTGGAAGAGTTTTAAAGCTTAAAGTGTGTTCAAGTGCCAGCAAAACACAGTGTAAAGAAATACTCTTTGAGAGAAGCAGTCAATCAGCAGAAGTTAAAAGCAGCTCGTAAGTGTATTTATTTCTTGTCTAGCATTGCTAGGAAACGCTTGTTTTGTTTACTGTGTGGAGACGTGCTGAAATCACGTTTGGTCTCGTACTGTATCGCGTACCTTGTCAGTGTCGTGCACTTTGCTTGGCCATTTGTTGTGATAAACAGGAAAGTGTGTCCAGCTGAATTAAATTTGAGTTTTGTTAGACGAATATAAAAACCACCACTGGCTCTGCACCCATTTACCTAAATTCATTACTTCAGCGTTATGTACCTCTAGAAGCTTGTGTTCTGCACGTGAACGGCGTATTATTGTGCATCTCAAAGAGGCACAAAATCACTTTCACAGACTTTTTCATTAACTGTTCCCTCCTGGTGGAATGACCTGTCCAACTCAATCCGAGCAGCCGAGTCCTTAACCATCTTCAAGAAACGACTAAAAACACATCTGTTACACCTTTATTTGACCCTCTAACTCTAGCACGTTCTATTCTATTTTAATTCTACTTTATCTATATTTATCTTCTTTTTTAAATAAAAAAACTAAACAAAAACACTAGCTTTCTATTTTTTATATTCAATCTACTTGTTTATCTTTGTGTGTGTGTTTGTATATATGTGTGTATAATATATATATATATATATATATACACACCTTGCTACGTGTCCTGCGTTAGGCTAACCGAGACTTGTCATTTGCACTTATATATTGTTGCTCTTTTGTTAGTTTTGACTGCTTTTATTGTCCTCATTTGTAAGTCGCTTTGGATAAAAGCATCTGTTAAATGACTAAATGTAAATGTAATTTAAATGTAAAGCTGTTACCATCATAATCTCAAAGAATTCCACATTATATCAACAATGCTTGGGAAAAGCATGACGCTGTAAGTGAATGGTTACAAGATGATGTTTCTTCTAAATATGCACAGGCATTTGTACATTTTATGGAAACGGCTTTCACTTCCAGCTATTTTTGGCTGTATTTTAATCATTTTTAATAATAATTTTAATAATAATAATTATCATTATTATTTTTAGCTGGCTCGTTTTGCTGCTTGATATTGCAAACTGGTGCATCATACAATATTATTTTAATGTATTATCCTAATTATGAACACACTGGTTTGTAGTGCAAACTATTTTACCATTTACTGCACTTTGTTACTCTTCTCATTGTTTACCTACAGCAGCTAATGAACCGGAAGTCTCGCACTTTCACAGAAAATACCTTACTTTTGCATTGAAAACTAAAATGGATGGGGTGTGTTTATTTTTCTGTATATATATTTTTAATGGGGGAAAAAGATAAAAAAAATTTTTTAAATTATATTGCCTTGAACCCATCAAAGTTCCATTATTGATATGCTCACATATGCTGGATAAAGGGGTTTATTTACCTTTTCATAATCACTGTATGAGTGAGATTACATGAAAATGTATGCTTTTTGCATTCCAGCATATCAATCAAGCAAACTTCTTTTTTTCTTTATTTTTTTTGCTTTTTTGTAAAATTATTTTTGTAAATCTTTTTCCAGTGATTCCAAATTTTGATAAAGTGATTCCAGGACCTACAGCATAAATTGCATAAATAAAAATGGAACACAGGAATGTTAGCAATGCTGATATATTGCAATGATTTTAAATTGTGTAGGTTGATTTGCTTTTCTCAATTTGTGTAAAAGTTGCACATTTTGTATGAGACAGATTGTTTTCTTTATCAGATATATCTCTGGATTAATAAATAAAGGGTAAATTGCTGAATATTATAACATTTTATCCATCAAATATCTAAATATAAAAGTTTTAATTCTGTCAACCAAATATAATTGTGCGTTTTCAGTTCCATTCACAGGTGAAAACAGCAGATTCCATCATACATTGACAATGTAATTCATAATATATTACTTGCATTTGAGGCTTCATTTAAATAAATAAATAAATAAATACATAATTAAATGCATAGACAGTGTTGAGCAGATGCACTGATAACCAGTGTCTCACCAGAAGAGAAGTCATAGCCGAGAGGAATTGAAATCAGGAGAGCTAAAACTCTCACTTAAACAAAAAAAAAATACTGTATATATATATATATTTTTTTTTTAAACCAGTAACTGGCTACAAAAAGCCTGAACGAAAGGTTGCCATGTTGATTAAAGTTTAAAAGTGTAAAGTTTAAAAAAGGAACATTCTGTCATTATTTACATTGATCTTCCAAACCTGTATGCTGTTATATTTTTAAGGAGAATTTGAGGAATCTTCATGCAGTTCTTTTTCATAGTTCATGGCAACCACGTCTACTGTATCCAAGCTCAAAAATTACTAAAACAATATCAAATAGCTCTATACATATAGTACAACATGTAAGTTGTGCACTCCAAGTCTACTATAGCCACATGAGTTTTTTGCAAGAAAAACACGAAAAGTCCCCCCAAATAATTAGAAATGGCCAATCTGTCACCCAAATATTTGAAATTCTTGCACTGACTTGCTGCACTCCATTACGCAGTGCTCTGTTTTTAGGATGGCAAAAAGGGTTAAAAGTTAAGTTTGGTCAACCTGGTCTGCCTAAACAGTCAAATCAAAGTAGGTGGGCTTTACCGTTCACAGAAGCAGAGCGCAAATTCCAGTGTGATGGCATCAGTTTAACGCTGAAAAAATCGTGATAAGAAATTGAAAATCTAATAAATAAATTTAATATTAGTCTACTGTTTTATGATGGAAATGTTAAATGACTGAAAAAGTCGCAGGGTTGGCAAGTTTCTGTGCTCCTGAATGTTTCTCTGTGTGCAACGTGATTGGGGGGACCAATAATTTGACAATTACTGTTATTGTTATTGACTCTTATTGAATAATCTGTAGCGCAAGAGACTGTACTACAAGCCCAATATGCTCCTTTCAAGGCATCTGTCATGTTGGACCTCAATAACATCATGAAGCATTAAGGATTTTTGTGCGTCATTGATAAATAATTGTAAACTCATGCATACAGGTTTGGAAGGAATGAGAAAGAACACATAACGACAGAATTTTTCATTTGGGATGAACTATTATTTGAGAGTGGCATGTCAAGTCCAAGTTTGACATGTAATTTTGCTACCAAATCAAATGTTTCTTGGTATTGTGAGTTACCAGGTAGCCAAAAAGTCTTTTTTGCTTAATTAACAAGTCAAGTGGTGTAATATCCTCTTGCAAACGGAATACTAGTTAGTTTGAGACTTTAAGGCAAATTTATCAACACCTTTTTAAATTTTTGCTACGATCAGTTTCTCATCGTCTACAGGAAGTCGCTGTTGATTTCGTTGGAGAGTTGGCTGACTGCCACCTCACTGTGAGTGGAGCCGACGAGGATGCGTGCTGTCCTTCGGGGTGTGATGTCCAGGTAATGCCCTGTTTGTCCTTCTGGATGATCTCTGCATGACTGGTGGCTCTCATTCAGTCCATTAGAGTCCCACGTGAGGTTACACTTATCCTTTGTGTTCGGTTTTGAAAGGCTTGTTGTGCTTTTTTGTTGGCTGTCTGTCTGGCATATGCAGGGACAGAGTGTTCTCTTGCATCGTGTGGCGTCCCGACACAGGGATTTTCGGAAGCTGGGCTTAAAGACGAGGTAGACCATCGGATTGTAGAGGGTGGATGACTTGGCAAACATGGCCGCCAGGGCAAACGCTATTGGAGGTACCAAGTCTGGTTCATTAAAGGCTGCCCACATGGATACTACAGCGTACGGACTCCACGCCATCAGAAATCCAATACATACTGCCACTGACAGCTACATGAAGAGGAAACACATACACAGACAGAAATATCAACACATGTCATTTAATACACATATATACTGTATATATATATATTTGCAAAGGGTCAATGATATGACCCTTATGATGATATGAAGTGTATTCAAAAGGGCATTAAAAAGCAATTCACAAACAATTAATACACATTTGAATTCTAAAGTGTACATTAATATTTAATATCTGAAAAAAAAAAAAAATTGTGTTGTTGGACCAAATATACTCAAAAAAGTCACATAAGCTTATTTCCACTGCAGAATGAATGAATGAATGAATGAATGTCATTCTGACTTCTTTTCCTGCAATTCAAAATTGCGTGATATAAATTTAGAATATTGAGCTCCGAATAATAAAAAAAAGGTAAGTGCAACTTTTTTACTTTTCTTTCTCAGAATTGCAAGGAAAATGTCAGAATTGTGAAATATGAACTCATAATTTTGACGTGTTGCATACACCAGTGGAGGCTGTTTGTGTAATGGTGTGCAGACTGAGCTCCATTTGTTTAATCTATTTTATTGTCCTATTAGTTCAGTGTTGGCCTATTTGCAACACTTGCTGTCCACAGTCTCAGGACTCAACTTTGCTTGCTTCTCAGACATTTGATCAACACTGTGAAAAGAAGACTGAACTCGCTGTCATCCTGCCAGACAGCCCATCAGTTCATCTCTACTGCTCTGTTCTTCTGTTCAGCTTTGCCATTGAAACTAGCTGCTGCACCACTGCTAATATTGCTGTGATAAATTACTTGTTTGTCCTCTGTTAGTGAATTGCTATTAATGAAATCATCTGCAAAATAAGTAAAATAAGAAGTGTATGACTATATGCACTATTTTTTTTCTTTAAGCATGCACTGCAGTTTTGTCATCAGCCTCTAAATGCTTGAGTTCTTTAAAATCGGGTGGATTCTGATTAGCTGTCTATATTTTTATTGTTCATCAACTGAAAAAAAAAATCTAAAAGCGATTCCAATAATATAATTTTTCTTTGTTGTTAACATTAGTGATCTTCGTTATCATTCCTGATTTAAAAAATAAATAGTATTTTAGTGCATTTTTTAATTTATTAAACATAAATATGATAATGATAACAAGTAAAAACAAAATGTGCAAGATTTCAGGATAATTTGTTGTTAAGGTACCACTTTACAATAAAGGCCTCTTAGTGTTAGTTAATGCATTAACTTTTTAGTAAAACTAACAATGAGCAATGGATTTGTTGCACTGTTAACAATATGAAATGATACAATATCACACGATATTTATTGTTAATGATATTGACATGTAGCAAAGTTACTTTTCGTTAGCTATATATGTCTAAATTAGACTCAAAATATCAAAATAAAGTGTTACCATTGTAAAGTGTTACTGTTATCACTTTTACCTGGTTAAAGGTGGGGTATGTATTTTTTCAAAAACACTTTAGAAAACTGATTCGGGCCAAGTACCAAAACAAACTTGAAGCCAATCAGCAGTAAGGGGCGTGTCTACTCATGATGTGGAGGAGAGAGCGTTCAGTGCACAGGACGGACATTAGCGAGCCGAGCGACAGAAAGACAGAGATGGCGGATAAAAAACAAAAGAGGAGAACGTCTGTGGAACAAAAGAAGGCTTAAGGCAATTGTTTGTTTCGGTGATTTCAAATGTCAACATTGGCTACCAGAAATCACTTACCTCACCTTTAATTATACCACATGACATTTCAGTTGTTTGGAAATGTCTTAAATGCAAGACATGGTTGCAACCAGTATTTCTACCACTACCTCCAACAAGTTCAAAATAAATGGAATATCTATTCTCCTTCAACTCTTACCTTGACGAGAAGTGTCTGCACATTGGAGATTTTGTTCTGAGGAGAGACGTGCTGCTGCACTGCATGCTGGGCCCCCCGGACCGTCATCAGAATGAGCGTGTAGGAGAGGATGATGATGGTGCAGGGGACGATGTAGCAGAAGAAGAAGAGGCAGATGATGTAGATCATGGCAGGTGTGTTGTAGCTGGGCGCGTGCCAGTCGATGCAGCAGGCGGTGCCATAAGGCTCTGAGCCGTACTGACCCCAGCCTGAGAGCGGACCTACTGCAAACACTGCAGCATAACACCACACCCCAACCACCAGCAGACGCGCGTGGGACGAGGATAACTTATTACCTGATCAAACAAAAAACAGAGCATGTTCAAAATAGCATACTAGCATACTATTCCTGCAGTGCATAGTATTTCTGCTGTACATCATATGCAAATTTCAGGTGCACTTTAGTAGACAGTGTGAGCAAATAAATGCAACCACAGGCAGAATACATTTGGAGTGAATTTCTTTGAATTAATTTTTCTCTGTCACTGACACTCTGCCAAAACGAACTCAACAATCCTAATTTAACTGCTCGCCTATAGCGACTGCTATAACTGCTATAGCGTAACCTTGGGGGCGGGGAATGGCATAATTACATATGCAAATAGAATTGCTTATTCCATAGCAAAATGCATTCAACTCTCTTAACCAGTTCTCTTATTCCATAGAATCACAGCCTGCAATGAAATGCAGTATTCTATGGAAGCCAGTTTCCGCCACTGAATAAAAAATAAAAAAGGTAATTGCGATTTTTTATCTCACAATTCGGACTTTTCTTCTCATAATTGCATGATACAAACTCGCAATTCTGAGAAAAAAAAAGTCAGAATTGTGTGATATAAACTCACAATTTTTTTATTCAGTGGCGGAAATGGGCTTCCATAGTAATCTGTGTAATTTTTTAATTTAAATTTAAATTAAAACATCCATCTCCTGTTTTGCCCTTTTTTTGCATTAGAAGGTAATAGTGGGACTTATTGAAATGCTGAATATGACACTTCAGCTTCAGCACAACAGCATCACAATATGTGTGTGAATGAGTCAGAGCTTCAGTAACTTACCGTAAAAGAGGGCAGACAGAGTTAGCCTGTAGGAAAATATTATCTCTCCAGTAAAGGAAAGGGTTTAAGTATACAGCTAAACTCACTCGCAGCAATGAGTGAACGAGGAGGGTTATAATCACTTTAGCCCTTGGCTTTAAAGTACCACCATAAAAATATAAAAAAACTCATAGGAACTTTAAAAAATAAGCATTTTACAATGGTTAAATAAAAGCAGTGTACAATTAGCAGTCCACAGTTCATATTGAGGGTGGAGTGTAATTGTTAATCTGACCAATTTCAAGCTATCCTAGATTTCTCTGCCTCCACTGAAAGTTCATTCCACCACAAATCATGATTCATTATTTCCATATTTCAGCTTCCGTTTATCATTTAATGTGTGAATAATGTTTTTATGTAAATAAAAGCCTATAAAAGCAAACATGTCTCTTCAAAACACTTTGATTAAACCACTCAATTCATACTGATTTTTATTTGTGATGTTTTTTTGAACATTTTAAAGTTGTGGTGTAATGTCCTTTATGTGGAGGGAGACAAATCTCTTCGGTTTCTCCAGTGAAAGACGATCTTATGGGTTTAAACTCGGAACAACATGAGGGTGAGTAGATATGATCCATTTAATATGAAACAGCTAAGCTTGAATAATTGAATTTATAATTAATTTATATAATCTTGGTTTTGAAAGAAAGGAGACCTGCTGTCGACATCCAGAGTTGCTGTTCGACTCTACAAACTCTACAAACCAAAATCAACACAATACAGTCTGTACTTCACGGAAGCAACAGAATACAAATGAACCCCTCCAGGAAGGATCTGGCTCTGTACCTGCATTTAAAGGAAAAGAGTCACAGTCTCATCACAAGCAAAGAGACAAACGGTTTGAGAGAGATGGCAGCTTCTGTGAAAAATGTGAGAAAAGTGTTGTTTATTCTGAACAGCTTTTAAAGCAGCTTCTCATCGTGTTTGCAATTCAAACCATCAAGAGACTACAAGGAGCAAAGTGTGTCAAACGAGCAGTGTTTAAAATGTTCATGAAAGTATTATTATAGAAACTCTCACATTTGATTGGTGAGCTTTATGATGATGTGATTGTCAATGAGGTTAAATACTGAGGAATTGCCACATGCCTTGATGCTCTCGAGATAATGTCCCAAGAAACACATTTTAAGGGCATGCACATGAGGGTTATCTCATTCGGGCAAAACTCTTGTTCTGTGTGAGAAAGGCTGAGACTTGGTTGAACACAACTCTTTTTTGTTGCAATGAAAGGTAGAAGGAAACAGTTTGTGGTGTGGCAAATTGTGCACTGAGGTTTGTAATTTTATTAATGAAGAATGTGGCAAAGTCGTCAGCTGTTAGAGTTGATGAAGGAGGGGGAGGATAAAGGAGGGAGGAAAATGTTTTAAGGAGCATGCGAGAGTTAGGCGAATTGTTAATTTTGTTGTGATAGTATGTCCTTTTAGCAGTGGAGACATTAGCAGAGAATGAAGAGAGGAGTGATCGATATACATTAAGGTCAGTAGGATTTTGTGATTTGTGCCATACTCTTTCTGCAGCTCTGAGCTTAGAACGATACTCACGGAGAACATCAGATAGCCAAGGGGCAGAAGAGGTGGTACTAGCTGGCCTGGAAGACAAGGGGCAGACAGTGTCTAAACAAGACATAAGAGTGGAGCAGAAAGTATCAGTAGCACGGTTAACATCAAGCAATGATAACTGTTCAGGGGAAGGAAGCAAAGATGAAACCCTAGCAGATAGCCGGGAGGGTGAGAGTGAGCGTAGGTTATGTCGAAAAGTGACATGTGTAGGGGTATGTGTTGTGTCAGGAACCATGTTGAGGTTAAGAGTGAGGAGGAAGTAATCCGATGTGTGCAGTGGAGTAACCAGCACATGATCAGTGGAGCAGTGTCATGTGTAAATAAGGTCAGGTTGGTTGCCTAATTTGTGAGTAGCCGTAGTTAATACTTGCTTGAGATCAAAAGAAGAAAGCAGAGTTTGTAAGTCTGCAGCCTGAGATTTATCTAGGTGGATGTTGAAGTCTCCAAGCATAACTAGGGGAGTACCATCCTCAGGAAAGTTTGAGAGCAGCACATCTAATTATTCCACGAAGTTACCTAGTAGTCCTGGGGGGTCAATAAACAACTATAAAATGGATTTTAAGAGGGTGGGTACTAGTGGCTGAATGTGATTCAAAGGAGCTGTTGATACTCAGAGATGGTAAAGGATTAAATTTCCAGTCATTAGAGATAAGCAGACCAGTACCTCCACCTCTTCTAGTCAGACGGGGGGAGTGGGAAAAAGATAAATTATTGGAGAGTGCTGCAGGTGTAGCATTGTCCTCTGGTTGATCCACATCTCTGTCAGGGCCATGAGGTTTAATTTTAAATGTATTGTAATAGAAGGAATAAAATCTGCTTTGTTTACAGAAGACTGGCAATTCCAGAGACCAATAGAAAAAGAAAGTAATGTATTAGTAGACATAGGCAAAGTGCGCAGGTTGTTAGGATTGCACTGCCTACAGTGTGTGATGCATGGGTTGCGAGTGGTAGTGATAGTAGGGATCTGGAAACATATAGTAAGAATTGGTTATAAAAACTGAAAACAGAACAAGCCAAACAGAGAAAAATTATTCAGAAGTGATACTTATGTGCCTTGCCGGTGTCCCTGCTCGGTGGAGTTGCCGCGGTATACTAAGCTTTTTATATTCGTCTAACAAAAACTCAAATTGAATTCAGCTGGACACACTTTCCTGTTTATCACAACAAATGGCCAAGCAAAGCGCACGACATTGAGAAGGTACGCGATACAGTACGAGACCAAACGCGATTTCAAGTCAAACACTCTTTTGGAAGACCAAACAAAGTAGTTTCGCTTTAATAATGAAACACACAGCATCTTCATGACATGGCGGCAGCAACAATACTACAGCGAGAATAAAAGTTACGCCTTCTTTCTTTGCGTGAACATATGGTTTATGCAAATCTTCCCACATCGTGACGTAGACATGTGGGGGCGTGTTAGAACGAGCCGTTTTAGGTAGGTGTGGCTGACTCTTAACTTTTATAAAGAATATCTCTTTGGATCTCTCTTCTTTATGCACCAAGAGCTTGTAACACTCCAAAGAGAAAGGAAAAATTGAAATTGCATCATATGACCCCTTTAATAATTACAATAATTACCCACTGACAGGGAAAATTCATTCATGATTTACTCATGTTGTTTTAAACCTCCAAGTAGCACAAAAGCAGATGTCAGACCTGGAGCGACAACTTCACATAGCATATCTGTATAACCACACGAGAGCAAGTCATTCAGTTTGGGAATAAAATGAAGGAGAGGACAATAATGTCTCTCATAGAAGAAACCTGTCATAAGAATAAAGGGGGCTGTCTTTGTCAAACTGGAAAACAGACTCCACATATGAAGATGTCACCTGCAACAGCATGATCACATTTCACACCTCCCACACAATCACATCTTATGATAAAATAGTTTAAATACAGATGATTCCTCGCTACCAGATAACTAATGAAAACACTCTGCAGAGAAAAACATCCTCAAAATCCAAATGATTATGAAAGCAATATGCAACCTCTTCACTGTAGCAAAATCAGTATGTAGCACAAACTTGAGTGGCTTAATGCGTTTATAAAAAGAGCTAAATTATTTAGCTCTTTTATATTATAAAAAACAGCTACCGTAGTCACGCTGTAGCAGATCTATATAGGTGGAGCTGGGGAAGGTGGAGGGTTTCTGAAATGTGCTGCAACTACTACCACAAGCACTAGCCAAGTATGTGAATGTTGAGCAGCGAGCTCATTGGCTACCGATACAAGAGAGAACCAATAAGCTGTGCCATGTGATAATGATGTCATTATATCATATTGAATTAGACCTATCGGACTGCACCATCTAGTTTCATGCCAGAACTTTGGATGTATACTCCTCCAAAATAAATAAATAAATAATAAAAAAAAGAAATAAAGAAAATCACAATATTAATTTAATTGTTGGCTGCTTAACAGTTTCCAACACTCATAGAAATATGCAGAAATCGCACCTTTAGGGGTAGTATCCTGGGGCCATGCCCTCGAAACCACAACTTTGCACTTTACTTGCTCCTAAAGGGTTCATAGTTGCTCCATAAGGCAGTGTTTATTAACTCTAGTTTCGGGGATGAACCTACCAAATTGATTCAGATGTCTCACTAATTAAAACACCTAATTCAACTCATCAGTTTCTTAGTGTGTTGAATAGGGTGACTGGGCACCCTGATCTAAAACATTTTGGGAGGTGGGTCCTGAGAACGAGAGTTGACAAACACTCTATGATTCCTATACCTAAGATAAAAAGTTTATTTTAGCATACAGGCCTAGTAACAGACTGTTGTGTGCCTTTTTTTTCCCTGACAGTCAAGCAACCTAATATAACATATAACATTCAAGACACTGGCTTCAACTGATACACTAGAATTCAACTGAACACTGTTCCAAACGTGTGTTTTTGTAGTGATGCCATAGAAGAACCATTTTTGGTTCCCAAAATAACCTTTCAGTGAACAGTTCCTAAAAGAACCATTTTGAAGAACATTTTAAAAATCGAAAGAACCTTTTTTGACTATAAAGAACCTTTTCTGCATTTGAAAGGTTTCATGGATGTTCAAGGTTCTTCATAGAACCACTGATGCCAATAAAGAACCTTTATTTTTAAGAGTGTACTTAACGTCACACATGGCTCATTCAGTCAGATTGTAAAGCCAGAACTATATTGCTTTAATGAGAGGCTGTGTCTGTGCACGGCACTCGCTTGACTCTCCATGGGATTCCACCATGTTATATAACCATTTTATGCGGTCTCACATTTTAGAGATCTTCGCTTCATTTTCATTTCATGGGATTGCATTATTGCTGCTCTCATGGGATTGAATTATTGCTGCTCTTATTGCTGCTGCTCCTGAGTTTGAAGGTACAAACCAGAAATAGATTTCGTAGAGGGCCATCTGAATGGAGCTTTCTGAGCATTGAAAAACCAAGGAAACATTGTGTGTTCAATGATATGTCAAAAATCATATGTATGTAGTTTTTTTATGTATATCAAATTGGCCACATAGTTTTCCTGATATTTTTTGGTCATTGTGTATTTTAAAATCAAAATGTATAAATAATACAAAGTGTAGGCCTATTTGAAAAATATCAAGAATACTGTCTTTATCCCTTTGTTTGGACATGTATCTGATTTATTATTTATTTGGCAGAGATTTCCTGTTTCACACTGTAAGAGAACTGAAGCAGCACATGCATGTTGTGTTTTTACATTATAAAAATGTAAAAACACAAGCTATACCTATAATAAGCTATACCTATAATAATTTTAATATATTTTCTTTTATTTTAAGCAACTCACAGTTTTCTGTTTTACATAGTCCTGAAAGTCAAATCATTCTTTATCTTTTGAAATGACTTTTCTTGTGTCAAACCGTGATGATTTTGACAATAAACAATGCACTGCCACTTTAATTGAGGGTGAGCAATGCTGCGAATATAGACATGCTGCCAAAATGATCACAACACTGCTCCTATCAGGCCGGCCCTGATTCCAGTAAGTTAAATGGTGTAAGACAGCTCTCTTATCACAGCAGCCTGGCTCTCCTCTCCTGAAATCGGAATAAAAAGGCCCTTCATCAATCATTTTTTAGGCTGGGTTGCATTTAATAGCAAGAGTCATGGGTGGGTGGCAGTTTCAAGGCTGCAGCGTTGCAGAAATTGAGCCGCTGCTCACCCAAATACACACTCATGGCCCGGTTTCTCCCCTATATGCTTGATTTCACTAATACCACAAACAATCAATCCATAAAAACCGCAGACACACAACAATTTGCCTCTGCAGGAATGACAATTCTGTCATCTTTTCGACCCATTTTGGGTTACAGTGAATGAATGTGTAGATGCCAATGTCTGAGCTGCTGTGCTGCAGAAATCGAGCCAGTTCTCACCTAAATGCTCACTCCTCACCCCTTTTCTCCCCTCATATGCTTGATTAATCTACGTCAAACCATTCAAAACTTCAAACACAAAACAGTGGTTGCTGGTGTGCAACCAGGTGTAACTCCTAATTCTGATTGGATTAGTTTGTTGCATTAAAGCTAAAAACACACGCTTCTGATCACACACTTTATATTAATAACAAATTTAGCTGGTGTCTGTTTGCTATATATGCATGAGACCCCTACTTTTAAAACAAAACAATCTTACTAAGTATTCAATGAAGTAGAAAGTATGACCGTGAGCCCCCATCCGACGTGATGTGTTATGTAACAACCTTTTGTTGTAATATAGGTGTAAAGGTTATATAGGTCTTCTGTCTATCAAGTCATAAGCAGTTTCTTTCTTTCATTCTTTGGCATTCTCCCTTTGTTGCTGTCCTTCACTTGAGCAGTCTTGTTTCTTTGTCTGAAGCACTGAGCACGTTGTTTTCATCCTTGTAAGGAACAAGACTGGCTTTGACATTTTCAACACAATTACTAACCTGACTCTCACACAAAAACTAAAGGAATTATTGTCCAGCTGTGTCCTGCTGAAATGTTCATCTGCAGCATCATGGACTGTCTCCACTCAAACCCACCAGACTCCTGCAGTTTCACATTGGCAGTCCAAAGAAGGCAGAGCCTCCAAAAAATTGGTAAATAAATATGTAATATTTGTATTTTATTCTAAATTTATATATTATATTCTAGATTATAAAACGGAGAGTTCCGGTCCTTGATTCTGATTGGCTTAGTCACGATCGAAGCTGTTGTAAATTACTCTACAAACACACACCTTTGTTTATGTTGTGTTGCTCGTCAGCCACTTTGTTGCAACCACTTTCACATTGGCAGTCCAAAGAAGGCAGAGCCTCCAAAAAATTGGTAAATAAATATGTAATATTTGTATTTTATTCTAAATTTATATATTATATTCTAGATTATAAAACGGAGAGTTCCGGTCCTTGATTCTGATTGGCTTAGTCACGATCGAAGCTGTTGTAAATTACTCTACAAACATATACCTTTGTTTATGTTGTGTTGCTCGTCAGCCACTTTGTTGCAACCACAACTGTTTCTGAGGAGCTACATTGTTTGGTGGAAGAATACTGTTTTTATTAATATCATTACACTTTATTTGCTCTGTTTTATTTAGTGAAACCTTACTACATATATAGAATAACTGTTTTATAAAAGCAATAAGCCCCAAGAAGCCGTGGTTTATGAGGAGCTACATTGTTTGGTGGAAGAATACTGTTTTTATTAATATCATTACACTTTATTTGCTCTGTTTTATTCTGTGAAACCTTACTACATAGATAGAATAACCGTTTTATAAAAGCAATAAGCCCCAAGAAGCCGTGGTTTACAGTGAATTTATAACAGCTGAGCAGGGTTTCGTGTCGTGCCTAAAAACGCCCCTTACCTGTTATAAATTCACTGTAAACCACGGCTTCTTGGGGCTTATTGCTTTATTTTACAACTGTTCATCTACTTTCCAGTGTATGTAACTCAGATGAATACAATGCATACACTAGATTTACGCTCAAGGACTGAATTAATTTAACTGAATTAAGTGGTTTTGGCCTGAAGTACATTAGTACAGTACACACACCTCCTGCTGATCAAACCTAGCACCGTGCTAAACCAATGCTAGCAACAGTTGAGCTACAGGTACATGTGTTCACTTTTGAAAAACAGCTATCCAGAGAATCATCTTTGTTTGCAGGGTTTAATGAAGACATCAGAGGTCTATCTCATCTAAGTTCTTAGTGGGTTGTTGCTTCTTACCCAGGCAATGACGACTCATTGTCATTACTTCTGCAAGACATATTGAATTACTTCCCATCCCACAGTTACTTTCCATCCAACCTCCAAGTGCTTGTTTAATTTGTACAAATGTATACAAATTGAAAAAATACGGTAACACTTTACAATACGGTAGCACTAATATGCATTAATTAACGCTTAACGAATGCACAGATAATCATGAGTTAATTCATAACTCATGAAGAACTAAACCATTTATTAATAATCACTGCATCAACAAATGAAGGTGAAGGTGACACACCTCAGTAAAAGACTGTAAAAATGTTAACAGTAAAAGACTGTAAAAATGCTACAGTAAAAACCTGTTAACTGGTTAACAGTAAGTTTCCATACTATATACGGTGAATAAATGTAATTACATTTAATGTAATTTTACAGTAAAATACTGTTAAAAATAAGGTTTTTGGAAGTGAAAAATAAAAAGTCATAGTATAATTTACAGTGAAAAACTGCAAATTGACACTCCCAGATGTTTTTTTGTTGAAATAACATGTTTCTTCTTAGTTTTTTCTTATCAGTTGTGTACATTAGGGTTTAATCTTACATCTAATGTTGTTAAATGAATGTTTATTGCATTATTTCAGTTTCATGTCTGTCACCGGGATGGGGTTTAGTGTTTGTGTGAATGACACTGTGCACCTTCTATATAAAAGTATTGTCCTCCTCAGCTCGTAGAAAAGCTGTTTGTGATGAGCTTTAGTTCATCGTGTGACTTTCTCCTCACCACCAGTTTTTGGTGGTTATCAGTGCATTACAATGGTTCAAAACAGATTTTAACACTTCGACATGTTGGTTTATTAACATTACATCAGTTAATGAAATACGGTATTTTATTGTGAATTTAAGTTAAGTCTGTAAAACCTAAAATGTTGCTACCATATTTAATACGGTGAAGTTCTGGCAACCACAGCTGCCGGTATTTTACCGTAAATGTCACAGATTTTATTTTACAGTGTATTAATTCCATAATACAATTTTACATTAACTAATAGTGTAATTTCATGTGTTAATTACCACAATGGGCCAGAGCCATGCATTTCAACTTCCGTTGTCTGCTTTAATTAATCATTGGCTAATGATTTGCAAATATGTCTTTATGTTATGAATTCACTTGTTGAGGCACATGACTAGCTAACTAATTCAAAATCCATAACCATAATGACATAATACTCAACAATTAGTTAATAGTTCTGTGCCTCAACAAGTAAAGTCATAACATAATGATACCTTTGCAAATCATTAGCTAACGATTAATTAAAGCATATGTTATTAGAGAACTAATACATTGACACATTTAACTAATAACAATTTATGTATCACTTAATCTAAGAATCATATAAAATGTTCATTAATTGCTGATGCAGTAATCATTAATAAATGGTTTAGTTCTTCATTAACTCGTGATTATCTGTGCATTAGTTAAGCATAAATTAATGCATATTTGTAAAGTGTTACCAAAAATAAACTTTTTAACATTATATAATAATGTTCTGACATTATAAAATACAAATGTTCCTTCACTGTCTGAAAAAAATTAATTAAAAAAGACCACTTATTTAGTGTACACACAAGACAGTACGGTCAGGTTACTGAGGCTGCAGATACCAAACAAAACTCCACAGAAGGCATAACCCATACACATCATCTCCGTGAACAACCACCTGAAAAGAGAACAAGACGTGCATTCGCTGAAAGCAGGGACGCTCAATCCTGCTATTTCATGTAATCCAATATTTGTTGTTTTCTGTTATTATTGCTGTTGGACCGTTTGCCTGAGGTGCTGGATTACATGTTGTAAATAATGTTCAGTTTCTTGCACAGACCAATCATTTTGCTTTATAAGACCTCAATATATCATCAGGGGCCATGGTTATTCATTTTATGCTGCCTGTATGTGCTTTTTTGAGTCTCAAAGTGATGGTAGCTGTGGACCTGCATTTTATGAATCCCCAACTTTGCATTTAGTGAACAAACTCAAATTGAGAAAACCTTGTGTTAATAAGGACAGTTTTTCAGACAATAGTTGAGAGAAACTAAAAACTCAATACATAAGGTTTTTAAAGCAATTGAGGCAGTTTAGTTTATTCTGTATACTATACTTGACAAGTATAATGCTAAAACTGTCCATATGTCCTCTTGAATGCTGTTTTTTGCCTTGCAATAATAATAAGCAAACTATATAACACTGCAATTTAAACAGCAGGATGGATAGTCTGGAGTCATGTACATGCCACAAGTTATTTCAAATGATAATTTCACTGGCTGCATTAAAAATGTGTATCCGACTGTGTGCACATCGAATACTGAGTGCTAAAGAGTAAGAAAAAAAAGGTTTAGATTGCTGCATGCATTGACTTGAGCATTATGTTCTAGAGATGCTCCGATCTGCCTTTTTCGCCTCCGATACCGATTCCGATACCTAGGGTTCGGTATTGGCCGATACCGATCCGATACCAGTGAAATGTTCCCCCCTCATTTAAATAAATGTAGAATTTATATCTCTCTGTGTGTGGA
>NW_015506380.1:85320-86214 GCF_001515645.1 Sinocyclocheilus grahami
AGTCTCAAAGTGATGGTAGCTGTGGACCTGCATTTTATGAATCCCAAACTTTGCATTTAGTGAACAAACTCAAATTGAGAAAACCTTGTGTTAATAAGGACAGTTTTTCAGACAATAGTTGAGAGAAACTAAAAACTCAATACATAAGGTTTTTAAAGCAATTTAGGCAGTTTAGTTTATTCTGTATACTATACTTGACAAGTATAATGCTAAAACTGTCCATATGTCCTCTTGAATGCTGTTTTTTGCCTTGCAATAATAATAAGCAAACTATATAACACTGCAATTTAAACAGCAGGATGGATAGTCTGGAGTCATGTACATGCCACAAGTTATTTCAAATGATAATTTCACTGGCTGCATTAAAAATGTGTATCCGAATGTGTGTAGAATTTATATCTCTCTGTGTGTGGAACTGATACTCATTCTTTCACAATCTACTAGATACAGACTACTTCATTATAAAGAAAAATAAAATAAACAATAAATATGAAAAAATATAGGCCTATGTATATTTATAATCTATGACAAAAATGTATCATAAACTAGGTTAGTGGATAATTCGGCAGCAAAAGTTATTCTAGAAAAATCAGTGCACAATAATTTTAGAAATCCAAACATTTAGTGAAAAAACAATATTTTGTGGGGAACAAATAAAAGTGTTGCACTAAATATGGTAAAATGTTACACATTGCAATTTGTATTATTATAAAATCCATTCATTAAAAACATTCATGAATGTATTTATATATAAGTATATACTATTAAATTAAAATAAATTTATTTTAAACGTATAGCATATTTTTAATAAGGCAACAACATATGATAGATACTGTAAGGGAAACAGTTATATAATTTAGCTCAAAGGGAATCATTTAAGATTTTAAAGGGAAC
>NW_015506380.1:86224-131723 GCF_001515645.1 Sinocyclocheilus grahami
TTTATTTTATTTATTTATTTTAGAAGAGGGCACAAGCGGTCTCTTATCCTAAATAAAGCAGTGAACTTTGTACATAACCTATGAAGCAGTGGCAATAAGGTATATAATAATAACATTAAAGCAAAATGAGAGAGTCACTGGTCTTTACTAGTTCAATGAAAATTCATGTTGCAGTTCCATTTGATGTCTACATAATTTCCCGTTTAATTAATTTTGCCTTCTCATTTCATAAGTTCATCTCGACACTGGTCCATTTCTCAAAGCATAGCACTAACAATGCCAAAACCATGGGTCTGATTCCTAGGCAATGTGTGAAATAATAGAATGTAGATCTTCAGTGTAAATCACTTTGGATTAAATTGCTAAATGCATAAATGTAAATGTAACTGTAACTGTATGAACAGTTAGGGCGTTTAGAAATAACCAATAGTAAAAACCTGGAATAACAGCTCAGATTAAGGATATGTGTGTGTTTATTCAGCAAGTGTATATACTTTTATTGAAATACTTTACTAGTTTTATAGTGTCATGATGTCTCCACCTGCCTTCCCTCTTGTCCTCGGAAAATAAGTTTGCATGAAAAATGTACAGGCTTGCCAAACTCTGAATATTGATTCTGTGCTATTTGATGTAGCCCCAATAATACCAAATTAAAACAACTACTCTTGCTTTATCTTTATTCTTCATTATTTATTAGGTTTGTGAAGGGGAACAGGGTTTAGTCAAGAGCCCCTTTATTGTGAACAGCAATCCAAAGCATATTTAAACTCATGAAACTGATGTTAAATTGTATTCATGTTATTATAAATCAACCATCTGCGTTGAAGAAACATGTTACAAATACAAATTAAATGCTTATTTTCCTCAATTTGTATGTCTGCATGTTCCAGCGCTCCTGTTTGCTGAGGTTTCAAAAGCAGAGTGTTTCCCACATGATCAATGATAACAGCTTACTACACAAATAAAAAGGGAAGAAAAAAGGAATAGTATCATCAAAAAGGGTCAGTCATCTCTGAGGACCCAGACGCTGCGCTCATGTGTTTCCAGCTGTTAAATTTGATTTAATTTGCTTTTATTATGCTGACGCCTTTAAGCCGATGAGAGAGAACAAGATGACCCTCTTTAATGAGTCTCAATAGGACACAACAAAGATATGTATATATAAAGAGAGATTGGAAGCATCCCTGATGTGAAAGAGATTTACCTGTGAGCAAAAGCAGAGGGAATAGCGAAGGGAAAGAGGGAGATGGTCATGCCCAGGTCACTGATGGAGAGGTTGATGATAAAAAACTCAGCAGGCTTTAGAGACAACTTCTTACGATAGGCTACAAACAACAGAGTGGTGTTTCCCATCAGAGACAGCACACCTGCAGTGAAAGAAAGAAATATACAATCAATCAATCAATCAATCAGTCAGTCAAAATAAATGGTAAAGCTGCCTTGAAACAATAGCAAAATGCGCTATAACAGGGGTGCTCAATCCTGTTCCTGAGGTCTACCTTCCTGCAAAGTTCAACACTGATCAACCCTGATCAAACACAACTGAACCAACCTCATTCTTCAGATCTCCAGGAGCTCTTGATCATTACGGACAGGTGTGTTTGATCAGGGCTGGAACTGAACTCTGCAGGTAGGAAGATCTCCGGGAACAGGATTGGGCACTGCTGCGCCATACAAACAAATGTGAATTGATTTGAAAAGATAAGGCTATTACAGTAGTACGCAGACTGAATCTGTTATTTTAAGGGTTAAACAGAGAATACTATACTTTTAGTAGCTGAAAGCATATCAGTTTATTAGATGCACAGGATGGGGGTTTTAAATGAGTATCATTCCAATTCTGTGGCGATTTCTGCAGGTGCAGATTTTGTTTGGTTTTAAAGGATGTTAGGCAAAATGAACTTCAATCATTGAAAAATGTTTCGTTCTTTCTTTTCTTATTTTTAAAATAATTAATTAATTAATTGTACCATGAACACCAAAGTGAAATGAGTGTTAATTGTTCATAGTGCATATAATCAAAAACCATGATTTTTTTATCTGATATTTAAATTTAGTATTTTTTTCTATATGAATGTTTTTGTCTTTGGGAAAATAAATGTTTTTAATCAATGTTAAATAAAAATTAAAGGGGTCATGAACTGAGAAACCAATATACAAAATATCATTGTACTATAAACACATCCTGTAAGTTTCAGAACTCAAAAATTTCTCATTAGCCTAAAAACAGTTTTTATTGAATCTAGTTTGCCAAAACAACAACTTGTAATAGTGTGGATAAACGCCACCTCCACAAAAGAAGATCAATGCCTGTTTCCACATCGCTGCCTGTTTGGCCCCTCCCACATCGCTGCCTGTTTGGCCTCTCCCACCGATTCCACATCGCTGCCTGTTTGGCCCCTCCCACATCGCTGCCTGTTTGGCCTCTCCCACCGATTCCACATCGCTGCCTGTTTGGCCCATCAGAGACAGCACACCTGCAGTGAAAGAAAGAAATATACAATCAATCAATCAATCAATCAGTCAGTCAAAATAAATGGTAAAGCTGCCTTGAAACAATAGCAAAATGCGCTATAACAGGGGTGCTCAATCCTGTTCCTGAGGTCTACCTTCCTGCAAAGTTCAACACTGATCAACCCTGATCAAACACAACTGAACCAACCTCATTCTTCAGATCTCCAGGAGCTCTTGATCATTACGGACAGGTGTGTTTGATCAGGGCTGGAACTGAACTCTGCAGGTAGGAAGATCTCCGGGAACAGGATTGGGCACTGCTGCGCCATACAAACAAATGTGAATTGATTTGAAAAGATAAGGCTATTACAGTAGTACGCAGACTGAATCTGTTATTTTAAGGGTTAAACAGAGAATACTATACTTTTAGTAGCTGAAAGCATATCAGTTTATTAGATGCACAGGATGGGGGTTTTAAATGAGTATCATTCCAATTCTGTGGCGATTTCTGCAGGTGCAGATTTTGTTTGGTTTTAAAGGATGTTAGGCAAAATGAACTTCAATCATTGAAAAATGTTTCGTTCTTTCTTTTCTTATTTTTAAAATAATTAATTAATTAATTGTACCATGAACACCAAAGTGAAATGAGTGTTAATTGTTCATAGTGCATATAATCAAAAACCATGATTTTTTTATCTGATATTTAAAGAGTATTTTTTTCTATATGAATGTTTTTGTCTTTGGGAAAATAAATGTTTTTAATCAATGTTAAATAAAAATTAAAGGGGTCATGAACTGAGAAACCAATATACAAAATATCATTGTACTATAAACACATCCTGTAAGTTTCAGAACTCAAAAATTTCTCATTAGCCTAAAAACAGTTTTTATTGAATCTAGTTTGCCAAAACAACAACTTGTAATAGTGTGGATAAACGCCACCTCCACAAAAGAAGATCAACGCCTGTTTCGACATCGCTGCCTGTTTGGCCTCTCCCACCGATTCTACATCGCTGCCTGTTTGGCCCCTCCCACATCGCTGCCTGTTTGGCCTCTCCCACCGATTCCACATCGCTGCCTGTTTGGCCCCTCCCACATCGCTCCCTGTTTCGACATCGCTGCCTGTTTGGCCTCTCCCACCGATTCCACATCGCTGCCTGTTTGGCCCCTCCCACATCGCTGCCTGTTTGGCCTCTCCCACCGATTCCACATCGCTGCCTGTTTGGCCCCTCCCACATCGCTGCCTGTTTGGCCTCTCCCACCGATTCCACATCGCTGCCTGTTTGGCACCGCCCACCGATTCCGATATTTTACAAAGGCCAACACATATTTGAATAAACAAATAAGTATTTTGCACTTTTTATAATATTATTAGCAATTATAATGAAATACATTTCATAAGAAGTATTAGAGAAGCTCATTTGCGATTTTGGCGACGGAGTTTCCAGAACGCGCGCCATTATAGCCCTTTCACATGAGCGCAGCATGCGGTAACCCTGCGCGGTTTAAAACATAGGAGCTCACATCTGCCCATTGAACACAAGACTCTCCAGCTGTAGGGCTGAATGGGAAAGTTATCAATGTGTCTGTTCAGTAACTAATGATGAACGCGCAGTTTGCAGAGAAGCATTTCAGTTGTTCACGGTGGGCTATCTGAAAGGGACAGTTCACCCCAAAATGTTGTCATCGTTTACACACCCACAAGTTGTTCCAAACCTGTAATGATTTCTTTCTTCTGTTGAACATAAAAGAAGATAAATAAGATAAATAATAACAAATTTAAGATAAATTTGGGTAACCAAACAGTTTCTAGTCCTCAATGATAGTATTTTTTTTTTTTACCTTACTATGGAAGTTACAACCAGCAGCTGTTTAGTTTAGACACATGCTTCAAGGTATCTTCTTTTGTGTTCAACAGAAAAAAGAACTTTATGCAGGTTTAGAACAACCTGTGTACATTATAACAAATTAATTTTTTGTGTGCACCATACCTTTAAAGTGACAGACACATGCGTGCTTCTAATGGTATAGGCCTATTGTTTTATTAAAATTTAGGTAGTCTGTTAATATAATATTCCATACATTATCAGAGCTTGGTAGACATAACCAAGACATAGTAGACATAGTTTGTGAATGGGTGTCCCTTATTTTGCCTCGCTGAAGGTGGCAACCCTAGTCTACACAGAAACCAAATGATAAAGATGCTGTGAAGACAACAAGATGCTGTGCAGAGCCAAGCTGTGGAAAAACAGTATTTGCATCACCTTCCTTCTGATCCCAACAAAACTAAAGACGATGCTGTGTGACGATACTGGATCTGACAGTAATATCACAACACACAAGTGTGAGTAACTGTTTTCATTACATGCTCACTACTGCTTTTTCTGTTAAACAGATTGTTTGATAAGTACTGAGTATTTATGCGTTTTTAACCTAAATCACAGCAGCGTCCATCTGTGAAGGATGTAGCCCTATTAAACCAACACAACTATTAGCCAATCATTACTTCAGAGTCTACAATCAAACAGAGCGTTCTGATGAGGGAGGTCAAAAACAGGACAGGAACTGGCCTATTACTTCTAAATTATGATGTTTTTTAAGCAAAAATATTGATAGCATTATAAGTGGACCTTAGAGAACAGTACAAAAAAAACAAAGGTAGTTCATAACCCCTTTAAAGGTTTGCAAACCATAAATATAATTTGAGAGAGAAAGTATTTTTCAATATAGAATTAATCTTGGTTCAGTATTAACATGATTCTCAGTTGCTATTCTTAATTAAAGGGGCCATGTGATGCAATTTCAATTGTTCCTTTCTCTTTGGAGTGTTACAAGCTCTTGGTGCATAAAGAAGATCTTTAAAGTTGCAAAGACTAAAGTTTCAAATCCAAAGAGATATTCTTTATAAAAGTTAAGAGTCAGTCACACCTACCTAAAACGCCTCGTTCTAACACGCCCCCACATGTCTACATCACTATGTGGGAAGATTTGCATAACACCGCCCAAATGTTCACGCAAAGAAAGAAGGCGTAACTTTTATTCTCGCTGTAGTATTGTTGCTGCCGCTATGTCGTGGTGATGCTGTGTGTTTCCTTGTGAAAGCAAAACTACTTTGTTTGGTCTTCCAAAAGAGGACACAACTAGAAATCAGTGGTAAGTTGTATTTACAACACTGTTCCAGAACACTTCAACCCAAATATTCAGATGTGTGCAACATATTTTGTGGAGGACGAGGACTGTTTCCTGGGAGAGTAGCCTACAACGCCGGTGTCTGTTTCTATAAAGTGGGGCAGTTCTAACTTTGCAAGGACAGTCTGGCGCTTCTGACTCACAGCCTGTAAGTACGTTTTCATATTTAAAGAATTTGCCACTGACGATTCAAACGCGAGTTTTGAGCAGTGTAGAGTAGGGCTTGTTGTTTGTCATTTCTCCAATCAGAAATGCAGACATGGTTTTATGTTTCTGCAGCGTGATACGCAACGCGTAAAAAGACAGTATAAGTCATTATAATCTGTAATTATGTCCCCACTGGATGCAACAAATGTCTTGTTTATAATGGGTTTTAATGTTTTTGTCTCGTCGCTCCGGCCGGACAGGGCATCACAGTATGGTGAGTGGCACAACATTTCCGTCACACGCTTGAGGAATTCGGCCAATCACAACGCACTGGATAGCTGGCCAATCAGAGCACACCTCGCTTTTCAGAACGATGAGCTTTGTTTGCGTTTTAAGAAAGGCGGGGCATAGAGGAGAAAAAATGAAGTACAGTATGTGGAAAATAATGTTTTTTTAACCTTAAACCGCATAAACACATTGCATTAAACCAAATACACAAAAAAATGTTCTTTTTAGCAACGTCATATGACCCCTTTAAGCTTATGCTTTATAATAAGGTGCCTACAGAATTAAAAACAATGTTAAGCCAATATTTTTAGGCTACTTTGACACACACTTACCAAAGACAGTGTAGACAGTTCCCAAGAGCAAGTCATTCTCTTTCGATATTTTGGAATGAAACATGTCAGTTCTGGATGAGTTTTCCATCTGTACAGAAGAAGAAAAGGAGCAAATGTAAGACCAGTATGCAACATCTGCATTTGTTTTATTTTGCACACCATCCTCTTTAAATCTGAAAATCCATGTTGTTGGATTCAGTCCTTTTCCCAGAATTGATCAATGATCAATGCATTTCCATTAGCACCTGCTCCAGTTTAAAAGATGAGAAGGTCTCCAGAAACGAGAGAGTCTCATTATGCCTTACCATAAATCAATTTTGCTCTGAAGTGCACACAGTCCACATGGCACTGGAGATGTAGCATGTGCGCACTGATGCATACAGCACACACACACTCACAGCACTAGAGCATGACGTGTGCGTAGAGACTCTGAATGGGACCACTGGATGAGATGATGAAAATAGTGAATCATACTACAATCCTATAACATTCATCTGGAGTAGTTTAAATAGAGCACAGAGAATATTCAGAGGCAACACATGTGTGGTAATATGTCGGTACTTCTATTGCTTTCTCATTACCAACACATTTTGCCTTCCTCCACTTTCATCTTTAGCCTGCGGGGCACCTGACCCAGAGGAATATATCACACACAACAAATGATCCAGCGCTCCATATCCTCTCTCCCAGCCTACGGCAAGATACTTTATCATACAAAATATCACTTTTTGATATCAAGAATAAAACATTTATATTCATCCCACAACCAACAGATCGCATCCCCCGCAGTCCGTTCAGGAAATGCTAGGTGCAATACAACAGTTCTTACTTTGATATATGAATTTGCCAGTTTTGCTGTCAGCCAGATGTGAAAGTATGGGTTATTTGATTGATGCTCTTGAGTGTCGAAAGCTTTCACACGGTGGACAGCAGAACATCTTGCCAGCATCCGAGTCAGTTAGCAGTCTCACCAGCAGATATACATATGAATGAGATCACTGAACATCAGCCAGCAGACACTTAACATCTCATGTTCAATATAGAATTAATCCTTCACAGCCTAAGATTAAAAAGTCCATTAATATCCTCAATTAAATGTCTCTCTGTTTTCAATTTGACAATTATCTGTGTAAGTCTTGCTCCTGGGTGAGTCTCTGTAACAACATTGGGTCACACTTTATTTTGAGGCCCAATCCTCACCATTAACAAGCCATTAACTATGACATTTGCCTCAATAAACTCCTAATTTGCTGCTTATTAATAGTTAGTAAGGTAGTTGTTAAATTTAGGTGTTGGTTAGGATTAGGGATGTAGAATATGGTCATGCACAATATGAGCTTTATAAGTACTAATAAACAGTCAATATTATATTAATAGGCATGCTAATAAGCAACTAGTTAATAGTGAGAATTGGTCCATCTACTAGAGTGTTAACCAACATTGTATTACATCAAAACAAGTATTTTGAGCACTAGACTTTTAATGACCAACAACAATGGTAGTTGGTCTCCGGCAAAAGGTATGTTTAAAATGAATTGATTAGCATAATACAGCTACATACCTCTCAACTATATAATTGTCACATTATTGTAATGGGGCGAACGAGATGTGAGACGTGCGGATCCATATGCAAGGCTTTATTTCCAAAACGTGGTCATATAACATGCATGGGTCAAACAATGGCAAACAGGTATAATGTGGGCAAGACACAAGAGTAGTCCAGTAAATGGGCATGGTCGATCTCAGGCGAACAATGTCCAAACGGTAATCCAAAGGGGTAATCCAAAACACAAGCGATAGTCCAGGCAAGAGGTAAACAGTATCCGAATAGGGCGAGATGAGAGGGGAAATCCAAGACAGGCGAAATCGTTCAGGGCAGGCAGAGAACAGGCGAAACTAGAAAACAGGCTAGAGTACAAACACAGGAAAACAGACTATGAACAAGACTTAGGCTAGACTCAGAAAACTTGGAATGGCTTCGTAAGGTAGCTATCGCTGGAAGAGTGATAAGTGCTAAACAATACTCGGTCGTTTGAGAAGGATCTGAGTGAGTGTAATATAGTGTGTGTGTGATTGGTTACAGCTGTGTGCAATCAGTGCAATGGATGATAGGAAATGTAGTCCGTGGTGATGTGTAACAGTCTGTGTAGTGAGAGAGTCAATATAATGGACGCGTGACCTCTGGTGGCGATCGAACGGAAGTCCATGGACAGGATTCCTAACAATTATATTCTGTAACTGCGATTTCAGAGACATTCAACAGTGTATTTATTAAAATATTTATCAGTTTTATCAGATCTCAGTATTATATTCATTATCTGACAAGTGGGCAAATAGGAAAATAAAAATCCATTGGAAGAAAAAATATATATATCACACGAGATGAGAGGGGAAATCCAAGACAGGCGAAATCGTTCAGGGCAGGCAGAGAACAGGCGAAACTAGAAAACAGGCTAGAGTACAAACACAGGAAAACAGACTATGAACTAGACTTAGGCTAGACTCAGAAAACTTGGAATGGCTTCGTAAGGTAGCTATCGCTGGAAGAGTGATAAGTGCTAAACAATACTCGGCCGTTTGAGAAGGATCTGAGTGAGTGTAATATAGTGTGTGTGTGATTGGTTACAGCTGTGTGCAATCAGTGCAATGGATGATAGGAAATGTAGTCCGTGGTGATGTGTAACAGTCTGTGTAGTGAGAGAGTCAATATAATGGACGCGTGACCTCTGGTGGCGATCGAACGGAAGTCCATGGACAGGATTCCTAACAATTATATTCTGTAACTGCGATTTCAGAGACATTCAACAGTGTATTTATTAAAATATTTATCAGTTTTATCAGATCTCAGTATTATATTCATTATCTGACAAGTGGGCAAATAGGAAAATAAAAATCCATTGGAAGAAAAAAAATATATATCACAAATTAGATCTACAGTGCAAATTAGATCTACAGATCTAAACTTTTTCTCTAAATAAATAAATTAACATACAATAAAAATAATAATAATAATAATAATGAGATTAAAGGAAGAGCAAACAGAGACTTAATATTAATCTCATGTCTCTCCAGAAGAGTTTCAAAAGATCTCAACAATGTCTCAAAATGGGCAAATAATGATTCAGATGTAGACTACGCCTATTGATTTTGATGATACTGACGCTTTATGTTTATTAGAAGCATGTTATATATATCACAAATTAGATCTACAGTGCAAATTAGATCTACAGATCTAAACTTTTTCTCTAAATAAATAAATTAACATACAATAATAATAATAATAATAATAATGAGATTAAAGGAAGAGCAAACAGAGACTTAATATTAATCTCATGTCTCTCCAGAAGAGTTTCAAAAGATCTCAACAATGTCTCAAAATGGGCAAATAATGATTCAGATGTAGACTACGCCTATTGATTTTGATGATACTGATGCTTTATGTTTATTAAAAGCATGTTAGTTAGGATGGATACTTTTATGTTACACAGAAGTAAAAAGGAATATGAGGAGTAAATTATGACAGAAATATAAAGAAAACTTTCTTTATAGTGGTCTGACACTATAAAGCATCGGTCTCTTATTCTGTCCAGGCGAGAAACTGAAAATCTGCCTTATCTATGCTTTAGTCTCTGGTTAAATATGAATCATCTGTTAATAAGGCTTTTCCAATAAAATGTATTGTATGTCTGGAGCAGTCTGTGGGGTATAATCTCTGATTTATCATTATTCTTATGACTCATATTATTACACTATTATCATTTAATGGCAGCTCTGATTACGCTTTATGTTTATTAGAAGCATGTTAGTTAGGATGGATACTTTTATGTTACACAGAAGTAAAAAGGAATATGAGGAGTAAATTATGACAGAAATTTCATTTATAGGTGAACAGTCCATCTAATATATCAAAAGTTGGTTTGAAATATGGGGTGATGGATTGTACAGTCATGCATTCATGAATAAAAACAAAACTTTCTTTATAGTGGTCTGACACTATAAAGCATCGGTCTCTTATTCTGTCCAGGCGAGAAACTGAAAATCTGCCTTATCTATGCTTTAGTCTCTGGTTAAATATGAATCATCTGTTAATAAGGCTTTTCCAATAAAATGTATTGTATGTCTGGAGCAGTCTGTGGGGTATAATCTCTGATTTATCATTATTCTTATGACTCATATTATTACACTATTATCATTTAATGGCAGCTCTGATTATAGGACCATATCTCTATATTTGTGTGCTCCTGGTGTATCAGACTCCTTGTAACATATCTACAATAACTAATTGAATGTTTGTCTAACCATAAAAATGGGTATATTGCATATTTAATTGCATGTTTGATATAAAAATAACCCTTGTTACCTCCTCATAGCATACTTTGTATTCTTATTATAATGAGTCAGAATAACATATTTGGAGTTAGTTGGAGTGTTAGTTATGTGTTATCGTTTAGTCAATAAAACTTTCGTGCACAAATTACATGAGTTGTTGATTCTGTTACTGCTTGTGGATAATGTGACTTGCTACTGTCACGCCCCTGGACTCATTGTGTTGTGTTTTCCCTCCCCGGGTGTGCCATGTCTCAGTTAATTAGTCATTCCATGCACCTGTGTTTCCCCTAATTGCCCAGTGTTTATTAGCCCCAGTCTGTGCTGTACTTCTTTGTCTGAGATTGAACGTCAACCCCTGTGTTTCCTGTGTTCCAAGCTGCCAATTGTTACTTCCTGGATATTCTGAATTAAAAGACTATTGGTGTTTGTGTACTCCTGTTCTCCTCGTTCCTCGCATTAGGCTAAAGTGTGAAAGCTACATGCTCTAATGCATCAGTACTGTAAGAAAGTTATTTTCTCTGGTCACGAAAATATAATTTCTTATAGCTGATATGAAATTACATTGAATGTTCGCTGGACGAACAGATTAGTTGATTGTAATATTAATTATTCTACAGTTACTAATGGCAGCTGAAATAATCATATTTAATTGTAATTATTTATATGCATTTTTCTTTTGAGCTAATTTAGACATGCTTACTTTTAGATGATTGTGAGTTTTACAGTATGGAAATCTTTTTCGACTTGTGGCAGAGACTCCCTATGCAATATTTTTCTAAGAGATATGGCCCGCTTATTTATGGTCCCTGTCTTCCAGCCTCTTGAATGTCAGTCAAGGATAAATGGAAGAGAATAGCACATAGATTTATCTTGACAAAGGAAGATGTATTTCCCTACACAAGAAACACAACCAATCTGCATTTAAAAAGTTACATTTAAAAAACCCTGGAAACTGAAATTGGTGATAGTGATCTCAGTGAGATTGAGTCATTGGCTGTTTCTTAATTCTAAAAAGGTAAAGAACGGACTTGTCTTCTTGTGGAGATTGGTCTTACCATCTTGCGGTCGGTCTTGCGGTCTTAAACAAACTGTGAAGACTTGAGGACACAGAAAGCATCTTTGTGAGAACTGAGATGTGTCCTGATGCCCAGCCGTGCTTTGTCAATTTTTCAGATTTTTTTTTATATGTCAATAAAAAAATACTGCAGGCTTTAAATTATGCAAAATAAAACAACAAATATTGCACATTCGATGGACACTTTACTATCCCACGAGGCCACGGGAGAGGATTTATGAATGGCAGTGAGGCGACACAACTGACGCTGGTAGGTCACGAGACAGTGACAACATGGCGAATGTACTGCGTCCAGAATACATTCATACTAAACACATTCATACATGGAATGTATGTCTATTCTTGTCTGAACGTTTATTGTGGCGAACAGTCAATTACGCTCATCATTATCAGTGCTAAAATGTTCAGATGCCACGAGAGCATGGTGCGAACTACGGGGGAGCTAGGGGGACCTCGGCTCCCCTTAATAAGACATGGGCTCTCCTGAGAACGTGATTTGTGAAATTTTGGGGGTTCTCAAAAAACATTGACAATGTGTTATTTTGACGTGCAATTTCAGTTTTGTGTAATGTGATCATCGTGGATTATTATGTGTAAAATTGCAAAAATATAATTAATTCATGCATGACGGCGATTTAAACCTAATTCACTTCAATAAAGATTACTATAAATGCTATTCTTGTCATGAGCATCAAGGTGTGGGGGCGCTGCAGTACAAATTCCACTCCTTTTTGGTCCGACGCTGCCGACGCAAGGTAACAACACCGTCGGCTTTCGTCGCCGCTAGTTCTTTGAAGTCGGCTTGGTGTGTCCCGGCCTTAAAATGTGATGTACGCTAACTAAACATTATGTGTAATTACACTGAATAAAATTATAAACGCAACATTTTTGTTTTTGCCCCCATTTTTCATGAGCTGAACTCAAAGATCTAAGACTTTTTCTATGTACACAAAAGGCCTATTTCTCTCAAATATTGTTCACAAATCTGTCTAAATCTTTGTTAGTGAGCACTTTGGAGGGGGAGAACACCTCTCCAAAGTGCCAGATGCCATCGAATGTGAGCATTTGCCCACTTAAGTCGGTTACGATGACGAACTGCAGTCAGGTCGAGACCCCGATGAGGATGACGAGCATGCAGATGAGCTTCCCTGAGACGGTTTCTGACAGTTTGTGCAGAAATTATGCAAATCGATTGTTGCAGCAACTGTCCGGGTGGCTGGTCTCAGACGATCTTGGTGGTGAAGATGAAGATGAAGATGAAGATGCTGGATGTGGAGGTCCTGGGCTGGTGTGGTTACACGTGGTCTGCGGTTGTGAGGCCGGTTGGATGTACTGCCAAATTCTCTGAAACGCCTTTGGAGATGGCTTATGGTAGAGAAATGAACATTCAATTCACGGGCAACAGCTCTGGTGGACATTCCTGCAGTCAGCATGCCAATTGCACGCTCCCTCAAAACTTGCGACATCTGTGGCATTGTGCTGTGTGATAAAACTGCACATTTTAGAGTGGCCTTTTATTGTGGCCAGCCTAAGGCACACCTGTGCAATAATCATGCTGTCTAATCAGCATCTTGATATGCCACACCATGGATTATCTCGGCAAAGTAACTAGTGCTCACTAACACAGATTTAAACAGATTTGTGAACAATATTTGAGAGAAATAGGCCTTTTGTGTACATAGAAAAAGTCTTAGATCTTTGAGTTCAGCTCATGAAAAATGGGGGCAAAAACAAAAGTTTTGCGTTTATAATTTTGTTCAGTGTATTTAACTTTATGTGTTCCCTATAAGACCATATACATACCATTTACACATCTCAGATGCAAGACTGCTCAATAAATCCATCAGTTTGTTCTCCAGCTCTTAATTCTGTAGCTGGAATCTGGTCCTTATTTGGCCGCGTCAATGTAGTGAGATGAAGTGAGACTTCACCAAAGCAAGATTAATTTAATCTCATTCAACTCCTTTCCTCATCTGCATTCTTGCAGGATGTTCAATAAAGTTAATGTATCATGACACAAATGTAGGATGAGATTAAAGGTTTTTTTGAACTGATTAGTTGTTTCAGAAATACAGCAAGATGTTACTTTTGGAAAATAGATTAAGACAATGCCTTTTCCTTTGGAATAATAATTTGGAATAATAAAGGCAATACAGTCAATTCCGATTTAATGTTGTCTATAGGACTTATAAACAGAAAACTAGCAGTTCTATTCAAACTCTGTTCCTTTGCAGAGTCTTCACATTTGCTGACCTTGCTGGTTGCACAAGAAACATCTAAAAACACAATTATGGGTACATACTGACTAGATCCAGTTACTGTTTCATAGTTATTCTGTCATATCGCTGTAGTGGCTTGCATTCTAGTCAGTTTTAAACTGCATTATGCTTACATTGTCTTAAAATTAATTGTTTTTGTTGCAAATGCCTTTGGATGAAAGCATCTGCTAAATGGGTGAATGTAAATGAGTGAAATGCACCCATGCGTTTTGACATTTTTTCCTCTGATTAGGTTGGTTGTGAATTGCATAAAATTACATTAGTGTGTAAGCACAATTTTTCTCAGCTTGCAGCCCAGCACACAGTTTATGCTAAAGAGCTTTCAAAGGCTTGTTTCCATATTTTTCAAATCCCTTTTTAAAATTCTCCACAAGTTTCTCTTTTCTCTTTGTCTACTTGCATAGGAACGACTCAGAAAAATTTGACATTAACTTCAAAAGACATTAATAACGCTCATTCTCAAGCTCAGCACAAGTATGCAACACTTTCTATGTGTTACTGCCAATATATGGATTACAATCCAAGTGCGCACACCCAGCAGGCCAAAAACTCAATGTGGGTGCTCAACCACAAACAATGTCAGACACGAAGAGCAAAGTTGGCACACCACAGCTCCAAAAGTAGAAAACAATATTTATTAATGTTCTCACCACAGGTGACGTTTCGAGCCTACAAGCTCTTTGTCAGGTCTGATGAAGAGCTTGTAGGCTCGAAACGTCACCTGTGGTGAGAACATGAATAAATATTTTATTCTACTTTTGGAGCTGTGATGTGCCAACTTTGCGCTTCCATACTGAAAACATATAAATATACGCCAAGACTATACAAAGAAAATTTATTTTCAGTAACACAATAAGGTTCCATTTGTTAACATTTCATTATAATGTCAATTATAATTTAAACCTTTACCAAAATAAAATGTTGTATTTGTTAGTATTAGTTAATGCACCTAAGTCAACATGAACTAACAATTAAAATTAAGTTATATTTTTATTAACTAATGTCAACAAAGATTAATAAATGCTGCATGAAATGGTTTGCTCATTCGAGTTAATTTTAGCAACATTAACTAATGTTTTTAGCTATTGGCATTAATGCCTCATTCTGCTTGACCATTTTCTAGATCCCTTAATCCACCTCATACCTGAACATAACTACTACAACAACTAGGCTACCTTATCAATAAGCAGCAAATTAGGATCTTATTAGGGTAAACGTTGCAGTTAATAGGTAGTTAATAGTGAGAGTTGGTCTCCAAACTAAACTCAGGGGACTTAACTGATTGTTCACATACATTTGATCATTAACAATTAATTGTTAATGTAAGTATCAATGCTGTCTCATATGTATGAACTACATGAGTTACAAAGTCAAAAGAGTCTCTTTCACCAAGTAAGAGAACATGATGCAAGTGGATGCAAGGAGAGAAATATGTAAGGGTAGATGAGGTTAGATGGAGATAGATAAAAGTAACTCTGTAAATAATGAATAAAGTAAGGAAATTCAGGAGATTTAATTAAAGCCAATGAAACAAGGGACTTGAGTTACAACAATAAGGCTGATTATGTAAATGGACATAAGCGATTATCTTCCATCCCTGAGGGTGCATATGGATAGACTGTCCTCTCTTATAGCTTCAGTATTACATCCTCCAAAGGAAACTACAGAAATGAAGATCCCCTGTCCTCTCAAGCTGCTATATTTATATTAATAAATCTTCGTTTATACAGCTATCTCTCACTGAAGCCTTTCACCAGCTGCTTTGAAGAAACAATTTAAAAAGAGTCCCCATACTGATGGATTATTTACAGTCAAAACCTGATCGTAGCCCGTCTCCGAAACACAAGGGGGAATTCACTGAGAATGACTCACAGCCACTGATAACGCTGTTGATTTCCACACACTGTCTGTGTTGTGTTGGCATCCTATTCATTTTAAGGGATTATGCAAATCAGGTAATGACACAACCCCCCCCCCCCCCCCCCCAAAACACACCACCCAAACAACAACATCATTGTAAACAACAAAAAAAAATCCCAGCTGAAAACAAGGTTGTGCTGAATGAAGAGGACCACTGCAACGGCATGCTGTACATCACTCTACTACTACGATCTAGGATTTTCAATCAGCTCTTTACCGCTAAAGTCCATTAAAACCACATTTTGAGGTAGACAGAAACACAATTATCCCTCAGTGTCAGCAAACCCCTATTTAACCATGGATCAGTTTAGGAAATAAGTAGAGAATCAAAATCGGATCACTCAAATCACATTCTGAAAAAGCACGTATTCACATTGCATTTATCATGAAAATGCTATCACTTGGCACTAGGAATGCACCGATACGATACTGGTATCGGTATCGGGCCCGATACTGAACTCCTGTACTCATACTCGTTAAAATGCCCCGATACCAAACGCCGATACCACACAGCATGTGACATGTGGCGTATTCAGACAAAGAAACACTGACAAGAGAACAACAGACAGCAGAATGGAGTTATTAGATATTAAGGATGTCTACGAAGTATATGTATGCAATTAATATAATGGTAAACATTCAGTATTAACGCCTGTATAGCTGATAAGCAAAACACGCTGAGTGGATTGAGTGAGCGGCGGCTTGTCGAACGAATATCCCTTTCTCACAGACATCACTGTTTGTAGTTCGGTCGGATGTCAAAAACAAGTGAGTAAACCAATGCACAAGTTACTTAACGGTAAGGAGAGAGAGAGAGAGAGCGTACTTCTGTTGCGTGATCTTTTTTGATGTTCGCTCACTTAGCAGACACATCATTTGGATTCAAACTAAATCGTAAATATAAAACAAAAGGTATTTGCTATAAACATAATTTATTTTCAACCTGAAATGAGCTAGACTGTACTGTACTTGTCCCTCTCATTCTGCACAATACAAATACGTGCACGCGCATGTTTTGCTTGCTTCGCGAGTGTTGCTGCATTATATGAGTCGCGTTGGAATATAAATCGCAGCACTTTTCAGATGGAAAAAAACGCACCTTATATTTCTGAACATTTCACAGTTAGGAGATTTATAACGAGTGGTTCCCTGCATTAATACAAAATATTATTGCGTGATTACAGTACTGAGCTGTTGCAATGGAGCAGCTCTAATGCTATTAAATTAAAAATTATGTACCATAGAGCAAAAAATAAAATAAATAAATGAACAGTGAAAGTAACAAAAACTTGAAAAATAAATTTTAATGGGCATAATTAAGTGTGAAAATAACTGAAGAATATACAGTCAAACCAAAAATGATTCAGAGACCAGATATAATTTTTTATATTTTTTTTACTAGTGGGTGCAGGACACTATAGTTCATTTATGTAAGTGAGGATAGCAGAATAAAGTGAACTGTGACATATTATACCCAAAAATTCTTCATACAGTGGACTACCAGTAAAACTGATAATTTGGGACTAAAAATTATTCAGACCGAGTCTGGGGAAAACATTGAATTTGAGGTTTGCATGAAGCTGGGTGACAGCATGCCCAGGAGACTACAGGCTGTTATTAAGGCTATGGGTTGCCCGACTAAGTATTGATAGTTGTGTAAATATTGTCATACTAACAGCTGTCTAATTTTTGGTTTATTGTAATCCATTACATACCTTTCTATCAAAATTATCTAACATTATCAAGATGAATTTGTTCTGACAGTTTAACTCTGAGTTCTTGCCAGAGTTTATTACCATTTTCTAAACTATAGCGAATAAACTGTGATGATGTGAGAAATGTTGAATACATTTTGGTTTGACTGTATCTATTTGATAAATGAAGTTAACCAACTAACATTATACATATTCTTTTCATTTCTGTACCCAATATTTGAAAAATGTATTGGTAAATTAAAAAATATCAGTATCGGTACTTGGTATCGGCAAGTACCAAATATAAAAGTATCGGGCGAGTACTGGAAAAAGTGGTATCCCTACTTGGCACTTAATGAAAATTTGCTGTTCTGGCCTGCGTGTCCTGTAAACAATGTAATTTGTTGATTAATAGAATGATGCATCATTGGAGAAACTAAACCAGCTAGTCACATCTGTTTCCCGAAACTGTAGTAACATGGTTGTTACTGTGAACCAACCGTTGGTTGAACAATATAGGACTGTCAATAGCAATGTCACAGGCAGTGTTGGGAAGGTTACTTTGGAAATGTAATAGGTTACCATATTTAAAATGTAAAACACAATAGTAGTGTAAGCATTTCAATTACTTTATTAAAGTAATGTAACTGATTACATTTGATTACATTTCTAAATTTGTAACAAATGTTTTCAAATCATTTTCAAACATTTATAGCAGGCGGGGGTTAACTTTACAGTAGGACTCAACACTTACTACTGTCAGACTTTCAAAATCCTTCTTCACTTGAATTAAGATTATAATAATTAAATTTGAATGCACAGCCACCACAAAATCAGACTTTAGCAGCTATGTTTACTCTGAGATTATTCTGCGGTAAAATACAGATTTAAAATCATAACATATAGTTTAACAGCTATGATACTGTTTTTTTAATTCAAATCTTTTCATAACTATGACAGGAAATACTGGCATCTAACAATGCTTTGGGGAAAAAAAAAAAAGCATGTACATAAACCCAAATAGGAAGTTATCAAATAAGCATGTGTCTCATATTTTAGAGCAGTCAATGCAATTTGGGAAATAAATCAATCAAATCTGTATGTGTGTGAAACTATTCAGATGTAACCTCCTTTGTAATCATTAACATTTTCATAAGTAACTGTAATTTAACTACACATTTTTTACAGCCAGTTACAGTTACATTTATTTTGTAATTAAATTACATAGTTCCGTTACATATAACTAGTTACTCCCCAACACTGGTCACAGGCATGTTGGGGAGTAATAACTACTGTTAACTATTCAAATCTTTTCATAACTATGACAGGAAATACTGGCATCTAACAATGCTTTGGAAAAAAAAAAAGCATGTACATAAACCCAAATAGGAAGTTATCAAATAAACATGTGTCTCATATTTTAGAGCAGTCAATGCAATTTGGGAAATAAATCAATCAAATCTGTATGTGTGTGAAACTATTCAGATGTAACCTCCTTTGTAATCATTAACATTTTCATAAGTAACTGTAATTTAACTACACATTTTTTACAGCCAGTTACAGTTACATTTATTTTGTAATTAAATTACATAGTTCCGTTACATATAACTAGTTACTCCCCAACACTGGTCACAGGCATGTTGGGGAGTAATAACTACTGTTAACTAAGTGATTGAAATCTCTGAGATTCTGCTATAATGAGCACGGTATTGATGACTATACTGCTGTTTTTTGTTCCTTGTGATTTAGCTTTATTTGATTTATTGTGGGTTCCCTGTTATGTCATACTCTGGTTCCTTTATGCATTTATGCACATGTGCACTCTTCAAAAATGGTACTGACTGTGTGTAACAGTACACGTAGTCGTACCGAAAAGTTTAGTTTTTTTGGTTTGGTACTTGGAATACTGTGTTCAGAATGCAATTTCAAACGAGTTTCACCTCTAGTAAGGGACAATATTGTTTATATCAATGTACTTTGATGTTGCATCTGAAAAACGATGAAGGACAATGGCTGGATAAGTGCACTATTAGGGCTGCACGATTAATCTAATGCAATTGTAATGCGCATTTTGTTAAAAAAGCCGGTTCTGTAATCAGCAGGAAATCATCATCACGTGCTTTCAGATGGAGCAGCATTTACTACACATAGCTGTAGTTCACCGACAAGTTACGCAAAAAAATCGCAGACGATTTTATTGCGCGATTCTGAAATCGAAGAAATCGTTCACAATAATGACAGCTGTTTGCGTAGTTTCTCAGTGAACTACGGCTCTGTGAAGTAAATGCTGCTCCATCTGAAAGCATGTGAAAATACCACATTTAAAAACATATTTTTTACTCCAAACTCACTTCATAACGTCATTCGAGTGTTTGAAATAAATCCTTCTCTGAGATTTATGTGGTTTCTTACACAGAATAAGGCACGCAACATATTTCATGGTATTTAAGCAGTAATAAAGGCATTTCATTATAAATATACTTTATTTGAATGAAAATTATAATAAAAAGGACTCAGATAAACCGTATATTGCCGTAGTCGTGTGTTTATTAGTCACGTTGAATCAATGAAAGCCGTTGAATCTTCTGTTTATTCAGCTGCAGCGATATGCATTTTCTGGGTTTCTTCTGCGAGGCGTATTTGGAGTTTCCTCGCGAGAGCGCCCTCTGGTCTTCGGATGGAGATTTACTGCTGATCACAGAACCGTGCTTCACTGAAAAATATGCATGACAATCGCAGCTTCTGTCGAATCGTGATCTCGATTCCATTTCGATTTATCGTGCAGCCCTATGCACTATCCAAGTTATCTTAAACATGAGATCAGATGTGTGTTGTTTAATGCATTTGAGATTTGTGTTGTGCACTGCACATCCCTAACTAAACCTTATATCTGTTCAAATAGAATGAACGATATAAAATGTACTGCATGCTAGCTTGCTTATTGTGCCCAAAAGCAAGAGTTAAGTTACACTAACAAGAAGCCATGTTTCTAATCACAGGTCGAGAGCTGTTGTTCCAACCATGTAATTTTGCAATGCTGTTTGTGAATGTTCGTTTGAACTATGGTTTCTAAAAAACAAAAAAACAACAACAACACTGAACTATGTTAGTAAAAACTGAAATTTCAACCATACTTGGCTAAAGATGGAAAATAAAAAAAGCTTTTGGAAAATACATCCCAGACAGGTCTCCAAAAAAGAAAGCACTCTATGGAAATTCAATGGTGTTCACGTCACAACAGATATTCTGCATTTTATTATTAGCTGATTATTAGCTCCCTTTATTTTTTACACACACCTTTATTTTTTACTATTTACATTTGAGGCTTTAATGCATTTGCACTTGTCTAGTTGTGTCTGGAATGAAGTGTTTTGTGCAATTGTAATATGTCTTGAATGCATTTCATGGCATTTACACCTGTTTTCTTCATGGTCAGATATCCAACAATGACAGTAAGCATTCCACTTAAAACAGCCCATTTGCAGTGAGAGTACAATTCTGTCTTTGAGAGTAGTGGTGTGCCTTATCAACAAGAAGTTACACACTGATTTAATGATGTATAAATTCACAAAATAAATAAAAAAACTCGATCACAAGTGGGCACTACCGATGGCGTCAGAAGGGCTGGCATTCTAGACCTTGCTGGATTGAAGATGAGCAGGTTGTGGTGTCACTACACAGCGACTTCTAGTGAACAGTATTTCACATGAACATTACTAGATAATATTCCAGCAATGTTTACTAAATAATGGCTAAAGCTTTAATCTTACCATTCATAAATAGATGTGCAATTAGCTGGTTGAGGTGTGCTTGATTGGGGCTGAAGGCCGCTGCTATAGACAGATGTTAACATGAGGTGTAAATAAGCACTAAGGCTAAATGTACTGCTGTAAATCTCACAGAGATCTTTCGACTCTGTGTATCTAAGCAGTTGATGCTAGCTTTAAGCTGCAAGAGCACAGAAGGTGCATGTTCATATAATCCCACCAATCAGCAGCACAGCGCTAAATAAATATCTGCCTTCTCATTCACTCTCAATCTCCTTCCACCCAAATCCATTTTCCCTGTGGACTTTGGTCAAGGACAGAACTGTGAGCTATACGAGTCAATTACAGCAAACCAAACTCTGCTTACCCTTGCCACCTCCCATTTATAGACTGTATGAGCACATGACGTCATGCAATACTGATAAAAATATCTGACAAGCCAATACCCTCATTAGCTGCACACCAAAGAGTCTGGAAATTAAATTAATCAGAAGTGTGGCATGTGTAATTAACCTGCTCCTCTCCTCAATATGGAGACCAATTAATAGGGCCATATGTGACCCTGGAGCACAAAACCTTAATCTTAAATCGCTGGGGTATATTTGTAGCAATAGCCAAAAATACATTGTATGGGTCACAATTATTGATTTTTCTTTTATGATAAAAATCATTAGGATATTAAATAAAGGTCATGTTCCATGAAGATATTTTGTAAATTTCCTACTGTAACTATATCAAAACTTTTTTTGATATTTTTGATTAGTAATATGCATTGCTAAGAACTTAATTTGGACAACTTTAAAGGTCCCCTGAAATGTTTAGAAACACGCAGCATTACTCTATGTGAGTATGCCAGCCACAATCTCATCCATATTGCTATAAAATGTAGCATTCCGTGTAGAATTCAAATAGCTCCGATACATTTTGTGGTCTGCGCGGACTCGCACATGTGATCCGCTCCGTGCTATCGTGTCTCTGGACCGGAGCAGAGTGTGTGTGCGGTGCGGTGGTTAGCATGACACAGCGCAAAACCAGACTTCTTTTTTTCCTCAATGGAAAGCATATTTACACTGTTTGAATCGTTTCCTGTCCCCTATATAGTGCACTACGTGCCATTCACTGTACAGAAAATACTAATTCTGTGGACAAGTGACCGATTTCAGCCGCGGCTTCAGCGTCTATTTTATAGTGTAGGGGGCGGGCGCTTCGGATTCTAGAGAGCATTTGATTGGACAGAAAGTTTGATGAGAAGCTGAAGTACGATGTGACGTCAAAAAAATCATTGAGCCGTTTTGGCGGAAGTGACGAACTGCAAGCTTTGAATGCTTATATCTTCTAAATGCGAATTTTGTCAATGTTTTGGAGCACACTGCCTTATAGATAACCTTAAGACTAACATATTGATACTAACTACCCAAAAAACTTTAATTTTGATTTCATGGGGACTTTAAAGGTGATTTTCTCAATATTTAGATTTTTTTTGCACCCTCAGATTCCAGATTTTCAAATAGTTGTATCTCGACCAAATATTATCCTAACAAACCATACATCAAGGATAAGCTTATTTATCCAGCTTTCAGATGATATATAAATATCAATTTGGAAAAATTGACACTTAAGACTGCTTTTGTGGTCCAGGGTCACATATTGTTAAAGAACCAAAACAAAAAGTAAATGTAAAGGAGCACCCATAAATATAACCATTACTGGAGTGCAAGCAGAAACACATTTGTTTGTGTTTTGTTAGATTACAATTATAGACGCTTCCTCTGTATTAAATACATCCTTGCCAAAAAACGTTTCATAATATGGTGGATGAGTCACTATCAACCACAGTAAATAGATGGTGTGACATGCAGTTGAATGTCACTTTGAATTCAATTACAAATGTATTAATAATTTCTGCGTGAAAATTGTTTCTACACCCCGCTCTTATAGTGTATGATAATGATGTGCAGGTGCAGGTGGTCAGTAGTTGCGTGATTGATTCTGTGGTTGTAGATGGTGTCTTCGTGACACCCATCTAGTGTATATCAAACATTTAGTATACACTGTAAAATCTAATTAGTTGGGCTTACTTAAAAAAAGCATGCAAACCGATTGCCTTGAAAAAACTAAGTAAAGTGAAATAGCAATAGTATGTTATACTGACAGATGCTTAGTTAGTATAGTTTACTTACACGAGAGTTCTAGTAACTAAAAAAGAACTGTAGGGGGTACTTGATCCTTTCATTTAGGTTTACTCATGACTTAGTATAGCTACTCACTGACTCCCAGAGTGCATTGCGGTATGAATAAATTATACAGTTGCTTTGTTTTATAGTTGTTGATTTTATTTGACAATTTTATTTGCTGTCTTGTGTCAGTAGCAACACAACAAAAAGAGCAAATAAAATGGCTATTGTTACAAGTAATGAAAATAAATTAAATTGAATTGTTACCATTGTTGTGGTTCACGTGCTGAATGTTTAAGTCTGTGTGTGACTTTAGCATGTTACTACACACGATTTAAGAATTATATAAACCCAAAAAAAAGCATCTCGGGGTCTTGATAAAGTTGATTAATGAACACACACAATTAATGCACTAATGCTTTAATTAGAAGATAGGTCACTTTCTAAAAGCAACCTATTTATTACTTATCTTCCTTTGAAATCAAATAACTCTGACTTCATAATGCATTACTACATTAACAGGAAGATAATTATAGTAACGTAAACCAAGTTCAAAGTGCCCAACCAAAGGGGCTGCTAATCACTATAATGGGGAGTTAAAAAAAAAACACATTTTAGGAAAATCAACATCAATTTATGAAGTTAGCTTATGTGATGTTCTTTCAAATATTTCAGTTGTATTGAGAATTCAACATTCAAGATGACTTTGGGAAACGAGTGAATGCAACTAGTGAAAGATAATTGCAGACATTGAGGAAATGAGTGAAAAGTCTATTAAGACTCGTTTTCTTTTCTTCTTCTGCTGTTGTTATGTTGCACATTAGCAACATATTAGTGCACTGCTGCCTCTCATTGGTTTATTAATGTCATTGGTTCCTTTGTGGCTACTTTAATATTTTAAGTGTGTCACTCAAAACAGTAAGTAAATTGTTTTATTTGCCTTGAAAGTAGCTGTAACTTAATAAAACCTAGTAAGTATAACAACTAAGTAAAGATAACTAACTAAATCTAAGTAAGGTAAACTATTGGATTTTACAGTGTAGCACTTGATCTGGATTTGCTGGCTTCTGGAAGAATCCTCTTGACATTGTGTGTGTGTGTGTGTGTGTGTGTGTGTGTGTGTGTGTGTGTGTGGATGAAAGAGACAGAGGGGGTCAGAGAGAGATTTCCTTGTCAGCTCTGCCAAAAGCAGGTTTTTGAGCTCTTCACTTTGTGTCTGTTTGACACGCTGCTAAAGCTGCTAAAGCAGATTACTCCAAAACTCCTGCTGACTGCAAGCAAATCATCAGCAAATCAAAACACTGTTCAACTGTCTTGTTAGGGATACTAATGAATGTTGGAAGTGGACAAACGTTCAAACAGCACTGATCGCAATTACAGTAACTAAAACATGAACTGACTTCAATACATATTGACGGCATCACTTGCATCTAGAAGCACAAATTAGAGTTCACAATTAAAAAATGCAGAGCCTCTAAAGCGGAAATGTATTTATTTATTTATTGTTATTGATTGATTGATTGATTGATTGTAGCCACTCTTGAAAACTACTGGTCAGTTTAGTAGTACATATGTGACCCTGGACCACAAAACCAGTCATAAGGTTCAATTTTTCGAAATTGAGATTTATGCATCATCCGAAAGCTGAATAAATAAGCTTTCCATTGATGTGTGGTTTATTAGGAGAGGACATTTGTTAGGATAGGATATTTGGCCGAGATACAACTATTTGAAAATCTGGAATCTGAGGGTGCAAAAAAATCAAAATACTGAGAAAAACACCTTTAAATTTGTCCAAATGAAGTCCTTATCAATGCATATTACTAATCAAAAATTTAATTTTGATATATTTACAGTAGGAAATGTACAAAATATCTTCATGGAACATGATCTTTATTTAATATCTTAATGATTTTTTGCATAAAAGAAAAATCGATAATTTTGACCCATACAATGCATTTTTGGCTATGGCTACAAATATACCCCAGAGACTTAAGACTGGTTTTGTGCTCCAGGGTCACATATGTTTTAAATATAGTGAAAATAATTTTTTCTGTAACTGAAGTGCATTCAAACTCATTGCCTGTCCCGTGCTTGAGGGGCAAACCCATATAAACAGGTTACAGTATGCTGCTGTGCATCAGAAGTGTGGCTGTACGTACTGAGCTGTGATCTGGCACTGAAGTCAGCATAAAACACTCTAAAAATGCACTATAGACCTATTTATCAACACATATTTTTGCTATGTAAACTTTTATGAAGCAACTTAAAACTACCCACCCATTGCTTGAAAAAAAAAAAAAAAAGAGTTTGTTGAGCTGGATTTCAGATCCACATGCAATGCCAGGCACATGAACAGCACATTCTAGCCCGTTAGTCTGACTAAATACAGATGATTTCAACACTTTGGCTTCAACTCTGTGTAGATTAATTACAATTTTGGGTATAAATGTGATCTCCATCCTCAGGTAAATTTGACTTCATAATGATCAAGTTTGTCTCACAAAATACCAATTTAAAATTAATGTTCACTATAAAAGGAAATACTCAGTGGAACCCAGAAATCAAGCTCTGTTACAAAGCAGAAGCACTGTGTGTATGTTCATCATCCTGAAATGTAACACAACATAAGCTGAGTTAACATCATAGGACGCAAATAACACTTTATGCAAATATTGCATAGCAAATTGTATTATCAGCATAACAGTTTGAATTATAAAATAATTAATGAGTTTTTAAATGAATGATCTTGCTTCTGTTTCTAGCTTCTAAGAGGCTGCTGGAGTGACATTTAAGGACTGCTTAACTAGACACAAAGAATCAATCTGCTTCCTGCCCTCATGAGCGCAAGATGATAAATTACCCAGCGAGGACCTCTGATCCCTTGTTAGCTTTGGGGCTGAAAAGACTGTCTGCTAATATAAGATGGGAAAACCTTGTAGAAGAAGCATTTTGACAGAGGTAAGACTTTGAATACATTTCTGTGATACTAGTTTTAATAAAATGAGAGTGCAAGCAGCAAGCTTTTAATCCCTAATGACAAAACTGAAAAAAAGACCTTAATAAAATATGGATTTAAACAATACCGTATACTGACATGTTCATCATATCTGCTGAGTTGTTGTAAATGACTATTGTGCTGTATCTGAAATGTGAAATACTCGTGTTTGGTGTTTTTATGATGAGTGTATACACCATGTCCTTAATTTGACCTGAAGTGTGAGATGCAAGTGGCTTGACACATTTTCCTCGAAACCAGTTTAGAAAATGAATAAATGCAATTCATTGAGATGACTGAATGTCACATGACGTCTCAGTCCACGGTTGAGGGAGTATGACTAGCACGACTTCTGCAGATGTTACACCATCTGTCAGTCAGAGGAACATCTGTTGCTCTCTCAAATCTCGTGGGATCTTCAGTTGTGTTTATAGAAGTAACCTGACCTCAGATAACTGCTTATCTTCAGTGAAGACATGCTATGATGTTCATGTGTGAAACATAGATCAATAGAAGAATGATGAGAAATAGTGGTGTTGAGATCTCTGATTTTTGGTTGCAGACTCCAAATCTGAGCTCTGTTTGAGACCTCAAAAGGAGAAATATGAGATCACTGTGTTTTCCTCAGTTACTTTGTATGTCTTTGATGATTGGGTTAAATGGGAAGTCAAACTGCACACAAACATGTGCTTTAACGTTTGAGTGGTCACACTTGGGATCGGCCCCAGAACAACTGATTGTCTGTTCAATTGATAAAACTATTGAAGAACTGACCTGTGACCTTGTTTACTGCCACTGTTCATGTGTGCTCTGTTCCAGTCACAGTGTCATTCCCTGTTGAGGCCTTCTGAGAATTTGATCCATCTCGAAGCACCAGCTTTCCTCTCCTACCATTTAATGGTGAACTGTTAACGACAGTTCAGGTGTTTTTGTTACTGGATTTAGTCAATGAATTCAGTTAAGATTGTTGATTAAGTACTGTACATGTCTTTTATGTCTGAAACATTTAAATAATATTATACATCTATATTTTTTTCTCATATAGCTGACCTACATGCCACTTAATCAATTAAAGTGGTCATATGATGCGATTTAAATTTTTCCTTTCTCTTTGGAGTGTTACAAGCTCTTGGTGCATAAAGAAGATCTGTAAAGTTACAAAGACTAAAGTCTCAAATCCAAAGAGATATTCTTTATAAAAGTTCAGAGTCAGCCACACCTACCTAAAACGGCTCGTTCTAACACGCCCCCACATATCTACGTCACGATGTGGGAAGATTTGCATAACGCCGCCCAAATGTTCACGCAAAGAAAGAAGGTGTAACTTTTATTCTCGCTGTAGTATTGTTGCCGCCGCCATGTCGTGAAGGCGCTGTGTGCTTCGTTGTGAAAGCAAAACTACTTTGTTTGGTCTTCCAAAAGAGGACGATATCCGCTTCGTCATTCCTGGAGCTGATCCGTGCTGGTCGCTGAGGAAATACATCAACTTCACGCTGTGGATCACCAGATCGGCTTTCACCGTGGACGAAGCGAGTCCAACCCGGGGTCGTCACATGTGGTTGCCGCAAGCCCGCCGGACGCTCCTTCGTCGAATCCGCCAGCCGCCGCTCACTCTAGCCCTCCGGCCGTTCCTCACTCTAGCCCGCCATGTGGGACGCTGTGTTTCGTTGTGAAAGCCGTATAATCCGTAATTATGTCCCCACTGGATGCAACAAATGCCTGGTTTATAATGGGTTTTAATGTTTTTGTCTCGTCGCTCCGGCCGGACAGGGCATCACAGTATGGTAAGGGGCGTAGCATTTCCGTCACACACTTGAGGTATTCAGCCAATCACAACGCACTGGATAGCTGGCCAATCAGACCACACCTCGCTTTTCAGACCGATGAGCTTTATAAAAATCGACGCGTTTCAGAAAGGCGGGGCATAAAGGAGCAACAATAATGTACAGTATGTGGAAAATAATGTGTTTATTTAACCTTAAACCGCATAAACACATTTCATTACATCAAATACACAAAATAATGTTTTTTTTAGCAACATCATATGACCTCTTTAACAACTTTTCATGTAGAATTTTCACATTGCTTTTATTTACTGACATTTCAGTCTTGTCACTCTCCTGTGTCCTTGTGTTTGGTTATACATTGCATGAAATCTTAATTCTTTCTTTTTTAGTTTTCTTTTCAGACGCCTGTAAAAAGTTAGTCATACCTCCCTATGACGCTATCTTTTCTCATTATGTATCAGCAAAGTTTCATCTCTCTCTTTCTTTAGAAGTCAGATCAAACTAGACCACAAAAGCACATCTTCTACCTCTCATGATCATTTACATAATCGTCTCACCGATACACGTCTCACACACAGCGTGTATCATATCTTCAGTCGGGCCATCACACATATTCATATTAAAAACCTGCCCTGGCGACAGGGAAATAATCCGCCACTGACATCAGGGGTTCCCTGGTTTTTTGGTTGTTCCTAAGCTGCAGTGAAGTTTAATTAGTGGAGTGAGATATCTACTCTTAATTAACTTCAGCAGGAAACAGCCGCTCAGTTCCAGACCTGAGCTCTGTCTCCATAATAAGCCCATCTGTTTAAAAAAATACATAATGATCAAACATCTAACCAGAGTTCCACCGAAACTGAAATCAAGAAAAGTTAGCAGCGGAGAGAAGGTAGAGAAGAAACACCCCCCTGTTAAACAGAAACTTAAATGGGCTCTGTGACCGCTAAACGAATTTTGACCATATCAAGGTTATTGGAGAATAACATAAACTTTCTGTTTTGTAGCAAGAGCAAGAATATGATTCATGAAATGTGCATCAAGGGAAAATAAAACAGAGTGTTAAGAATTAAATGAAATGCTCTTGGGGCTAGAGCTGTTTCACTAACAGCTGATGCATGACTGTTGCTCCTCAGAGTCTTTTTATTGCTTTTGCTTTTATGCATTATGTACAAATAGTGTTAGTACTGCATGTGGCTCATAGTAAAGTTTTATCACAACCAAAATAACTTTCTCTCTCTGTAATCCACTTTTGAATGTGCAAAAGGGATTTCATTGTGCCCGAAAATGTCTCCATCCCCCAAACATTTCTGTGTTGAAATACACCTTTGCATAAGCTCAACTGTTTCCAATGCATTCTGTGACATTCACATGACCCTCGACAATTTATCTAGTGCATCTCTCATATTCACTATTAACTAAGAGTCTTCCCGTCAATAAACTGCTAATTTGCTGCTTATCAATAGTTAGTGAATTAATTAAGTTTAGGTATGAGGTAGGATTAAGGGGCCTAACATCTGATCATGCAGATTAAGGCATTAATATGTGCGTTATAAGAACTAATAAGCAGCCAATATGCATGCTAATAAGCAACTAGTTTATAGTGAAAATTGATCCCTAATCTAAAGTAATTCCTTAGTTAGAAATGACGTCAGTGTTTGCATCCATGTGTCATGTGTACTGTATATGTTTGCAATATGTTACAGCACACATATGTCCGTCTGAAACATGCCACAACCACAGAACAGCTGTACTGTTCCCCTCAGATCTGCAATCTATGCATATGCTTAAGTCTCTTAACCCTGATTTACTAAAGGTAAAGGATTTTGCTCTCAATTTCGCTAAATTGATAGTATTGTGTAATTTTATTGAACGTTATGTGAAAATGAAAGTAATCAGTATATAAATTAATATGCTGAATTATGTTAACTGTGGATGTAGTGATGGGGAATGATGAACGTATGATGGTCTTTCCATTAGACAGTGGACCTTTCATTAGACAGTGCACCTGTGAACTTGAAATAATCTAATATTATTAGGAACACGTATAATGGTCTTTTCATTAGACAGTGGACCTTTCATTAGACAGTAAACATGAACTTGAAATAATCGAATATTATTAGGAGCAGGTGGATGGATTTGACGCACACCTCCTCATGTGACCACTACCAACCAATGAAATAAAAGCTTTTTTTAAAAATGGCTGATCGGACCACATTCCACCATTAAAAAACAGACTTTGGAATGATTGAAACAATTGTGCCAAATCAGGTATCTATAACCAATAAAAAACAACCGGAACAAAGAAAAAACTGAAAATGACTAAATTTGGAGAGAACAAAGGGTATATAATATGAGCTGACAAACAAAGACTTTGGAATGATTTGGAATGCTGTGACTGTCTTCCCGGCTTTGTTTCTTTGTTAAATAAAGTCTTATTTTGACATCTGGAACTCTGCTTCTCCACTTCATTGGCCGCACCCAAGAAAAATCCACAACAATAGCAGGAACAAAATGTTTTTTTTTTCTTACTAAATTTGTTATTTGAGGTGTGCCTTCAAATACACACAAGATAAAGTCCAGTCCCACAGATAATAGATGAAATATCAGCCACAGAGTGATTTACCAATCCTAAAAGTAATTTCAGAAATGGCAACTACCAAATGCTGGCCAAATCACAGAGATGCCAATTCGCACGGGACTAATATTATCACAGGACCTCGGTGTTCGGCGAAATATGGTAGGTCATTTGCGGAGGAATTTTTACTTTACAAATAACAGGCATTGCCGATTCGCACGGGATTAAAATCACAGACAACCTCCGCAATTATTACAAATGACTGGAGGTCACCAGGTAATACTAATCCCGTGTGAATAGGGCTTTAGAAGAAGATCATAACTTTAACAAACTAATTTTGCCACAATAAGTATAAACACAATTCTAAATAAAATAAATAAAATTGAGTTTACTGAGAGCTGGAAGTGGCTAAAATTTGGTACATTTATCACACACAAAAAGCAATTATTGGACATAATTTGAACTGCTCAAGCAATTAGTACCCTTTGTTTGGGATCTTAGCACTTCAAGCTTTAGTCGCTTAGCTGGCGATAAGTATCAGCCACACTCTGCAGTTCAGAGGAAACGTGTCTAAAACTACACAGCCTCTCATTCCAAACGTTGGCCCATCTACAAATGTGAGATTTAAAGGACTGAGATGGACCCTCACTGCAGGACTAACTTCAGTTGTTTGTAAGCGTGGCATGAGAAAAGCTCATGCTGTTATTTTAAGATACGCCTTCAGCGATCAACCAAATCCCACTGGGTGTTTATCAGTCAGTGATGAACCAAATCCCATCAGCGCCCCATCCTCATAGCAAAGCAGTGCAAGAGAAAGCTTTCACTACAATTATGTATATAATTATATAATAAAAGTTTATTTTCTTACTTGTTCTGTTTTCTTATAATTCATATAATCTTTTTTTTCTTTTCTTTTCTTAATACAATTTCTAATTTTAAATATAATTTTTAAGTCATAATGAAGCACAAAGGGAAACAGAGACGGATGATACAGCTTCTGTTAAAAATGATGACTGGATAACAACATCCAAAACACACATGCATGTTGTTACAAATCCTATCCATGGACTTCCATCCGATCGCCATCATATTGACTCTCTCACTACACAGACTGTTACACGTCACCATGGACTACATTTCCCATGATCCATTGCACTGATTGCACACAGCTGTAACCAATCACACACACACACACACACACACACACACACACACACACACTATATTACACTCACTCAGATTCTTCTCAAACTAGTGGTAGCACATTACGGAGCAAGTTTCCTGCCCTAGTTTCTAGTCCTTAGTTCCTAGTCATAGTCTTTTCTTGCCTGCTTTCCCGTGTTACCTGATTCTTGCCTGTTTATCTTGGATTAACCCTTTGCCTCTCTGTTTCGGACTGTGTTTGCACCTCGCCTGGACTATTGCTTGTGTTATTGGATTTCCCCTCTTGTCAAGCCCTCTGGATAACGTTTGCTGTCGACCGACTCACGCCCGTTTTGGATTACTCTTTTGTCTTGCCCTCAACATACCTGTTTGCCATTGTCAGAACCTTGCCTGTTTTATGACCACGCCTTTAAATAAAAGCTTTGCAGATGGATCCTCACGTCTCATGTCTCGTTCGCCCCGTAACACATGTAATACACTGATTCAGAAAGCAAAGTGACAGGTGCTCCACAGACTTTGGAAAAAGGATTTTCTGTGGACTTAGCCAATAGTTTTGTCTTGTATTTGGCAGAAGGGAATTGGAAGCCCTAAACGTTTGATAGACACATCAAGTCTTGCAAAATCCAGATTTTCAGGACTTTTCCGTAATAAATTTGATGATCTCACAACTCAGTCAATAGAGTGCTGACATACTAATCATTCATAAAGCATGTCTGCTTATTTAAACGGTGCTCTTATATTGTGTTGTTACATGGACTCCCAGTCCACTTGTGCTGACAAAATGCCAAGGTTGCAAAGACATGGCCTGACAGCTGGGAGAGACATCAAGTGTGTGTCTGTGTGTCATCAGTCCACCATACACACACCTTGTGTATTTTAGATGATCTAACCAACATATTTACATCAGTGCATCCATGTGGTTATTAAAATTCCTGCACACACAAATAACCCTAAAATTCTCACGAGCTGCCTGCATGTAATCCTCCATAGTATATATCCATAGATATAAATACATCTGAGCCCACGTTTGTGGATGTGTGTGTGTGTGTGTGTGTGTGTGTGTGCGTGTGTGTTTGCGTGTGCGGTTTAAACACAATGCAGGGGCCACAGTGTACATGATAGTGAATGTATTGTGCCACAGCTGATTCTTTTCTCAGGATATAACATCAAACATTACCCCACATTAAATCCAGAAAGAGAAATAGGGGGAAAGAGGGAGGAGAGATGCAGTGAAGCAGATAAAGACAGATACAGAGAAATGAAAGAGCATGAGAAAGAGAGAGAGAGAGTATGGAAATTACTTGTGTTCTTGCTGCATAGAACTGACATCAAAGCAAAGTGACAGGTACAGTTGCGCAGAGCAGCGAATGCCCTGGGTGAAATCTGACACACAAATCTCATTTCGCACCCCGCTCTGTCCATCTCTCACGGATTCATCGGTACGTCAGCTAGCGGCACACATTCAGAGCATGCTAAATATTATATTCCCTTTCCTTGTAAATGCAAACCCCACCACCAACAGCCATTAGACTTCTCTAGAGATCATTTCTTCTGCAGCTTTACCTTCAATTGATCAAAGCACAGGCCAATTCACACATGATGAGCAAAGTGTACATATGCAGCAAAAAAGAGCAACAGTAGTATGTGGTCTTTAGCTCAGGTCTGTCCTTTATATTAAGTCTAGAGGATTTTATTTCAAGAGTCCACTTTAGACATTCTACCAACTATAAGTAATGTTGCAACTACATTTCAACTAACTCTCATTAGAGTATTAGTAGACTCTTTGGTTAGGGTTAGTAGAATAAGTTGACATGTATTTGGCAGACAGCAGATATTAAGAAACTAATACTCTAATGGCTGCTACTTGACGTGTAGCTGCAAAATTGGTAGACTTATACTGTAGTTCAGTGGTTCCCAACCCTGGTCCTGGAGGCACCCCAACACTGCATGTTTTGCATGTCTCCTTAATCAAACACACCTGATTCAGATCATCAGCTCATTAGCAGAGACTCCAAGACCTGAAATTGGTGTGTCAGAAAAAGGAGACATGCAAAATGTGCAGTGTTGGGGTGCCTCCAGGACCAGGGTTGGGAACCACTGCTGTAGTTAATAGAATGTCTAAAGTGGACTATTGCAATAAAGTGTAACCAAATCCTCTATACTTACATTGAAAGTAACCAACCCAAGAAACTAACCCTAAACCAAATCCTGAACCTATTCCTATAGTACATTTTGTTCATATATTACTCTGTACTTACATTGTAATTACAAGTAACAAAGACACCTTAAAATAATGTGTAACCAGCACCATTAATGATCCTGCTGATGTAAATTGGTCAAGAGAAGATGCACAGGAAGTAAAAGAAATGATGACAGCGTGTCTGTAGATAGCCACACTTCACAGTCAGAAGGGTTCAAGATTCAATGAATCTCTGTAATGGTTTGAAGAAAGATCTGCCGGGAGACGTATGAGGAACTGGCTTTTGAACACGGCAATTTAACATAAATCAGTCCTTTCTCCTATGACTGGAAAAACAAAAATATGCAAAAAGTATACATGCATCATACATTTATCATGGTGCTCACAATTTCTGTCCTTTCTCATCTATCAATAAATAGCGCCCCTGTCCCTGCTGTTTTAGCAAGAAAGATTTATACTGTCAAGCTTGACAAAAAACCCCAAATAAAATAGTTTTTCCTTGTGCGCAATATTTCGTACAAACAGTAGGACATTTTATAGTATACAATAGCTCTGTGTGAAGAATAACAGACCACTTCATATATTCATTAAATATCTTCCTCTCTAGTGTAGTGCATCACTGATGTCGCTCCTCACAAACCTCTATTTCTGAATCCAGGAAAACCTGGATATTGAAGATGCCATGAATGTGATTTAAGAGCTATGACAAAAGGGAATAGCATCTTTATTCTTTAGGGAATTATCACTGAATAACAATTTCCATCTTTATTTGTGTTTGTCACTCACATAAAGCTCCTCATATGACTTCAGAAGATGTGGAATACAATGCTTCCATTGTATGGATTACTTTTATCATGTTTTCACACTGGTTCTGTGATGCATGAAAGAAGACAAATGGTTTAAAACATCATTTTAGGGAGTAAAGCATGATATTTCTAATGGCTAAACATCATCAACCCCTTAAAACTGACTTTTATTAGAATTACAAAGGCTCAACCCTAAAAACAGACCACATATTGTCGGGTAATGCTTTATGATCATAATGCCAAGCTCAGAATTGGATGATCTGTGGATGACGCAAATCTGACATCAGTGTAATTAAGGCGAAAAGCATTAAGACAGTGCTGTCCTCGGAGCAACAGTTACTTTATGTGCCTTTATGAATGTGTATGCCTCTTCAGCTCAATTTTCACATTTTGTCACAGTCCATAAGTTTACTTTTTGTTTCACAAACTCTTAAAGTCGCAGTGCTTAAATTGCACAGTTTGTCACTAACAGCCATGTATAGACACTCTGTGTGCTCACAGGACGTGTGGAGGGGCTTGCTAGAGGTATTTATAGCCAGACTTTACATTCTCCCATCACTAGACTGGGTGGACCATCAACACATGTGACAGCACACAGTGTAACTCAGGGTTTCCCGACCCCGCTTAAACTTTTCCTAATCAAACACACCTGATTCATGTCATTAGTAGAGACTGCAAGGCCTGAAATGGATGGGTCAGATAAGAGAGACCTCCAAAATGTGTATTTCTGATGAGGTTAGGAACCACTTGTGTAACTGACCGCCACATGTTTGTTACATAATTCATCTGATCTGTTTCTTAACAGATGAACTCTGTACATGAATGAACAAATAACATATTCCATATTCATGACGTTCACTTTCATCTCCAAAAATATCACTAATATTAACTATAAGTAATAAACTAGCAAAAAAAAAAAAAAACATTGCAAAGCAATATACAAGTTTGTCACATTGATAAAAACCATAAAATCTATAAAAGAGGTCTTTAAGAGGTTTACTTTCCCGCTTTTTTCCATTTTTTTTCCATTTTGAAAATAATAAAAAAAATATATATGAAAAAAATAATAAGTAAAAATATATATCATATAAACAAAAACATACAAAATAGACCTTAAACAGACTGTGCTGCACACAAGCATGACGGCACATGAAACAGTTATACGATTGTAACTGCTATTCTTACCTTACAGAGAGACTTTGGTGGTGGTCCTTATGTCCGATGCCAGTTTATGGAAAAATCTGAAGTCTGTGAGCCATCAGCCTTGAACAAACAAGTTTGTTTTGGAGGATGAGGATGAGGAGAGAGGAGAAGGTCGAAAAGTCATTGTGCGGGAGCTAACGCTAACTCTGCCTGCTGCTGCGACGGGAAACATACTGAGAGACACAAATCACAGCGGTGCTATGAAAGATTCACTCTCTCACTCTCTCCTGCTATCCCCCACCCTCTGTCTGTTCCTATCCTTCCCTCTCTCCTCCTCCTGTTCTTGTAACTAACACTGCTCTTTGTGTGTGACTGTCTGTGATTGTCACATGTCTAATGCCTCTCATTCACCTCCTCTCTGTCAGTCTATTATAGGGCTTGCATGACTGCTTGTTTTTTTATAGTTGACTAGTCGCTCAGACAAGTACAGTAAATGAGCCACAGTATGGCATGCAGCTTCAGTGATCTTTGCTGTTTCTGTCAGGTCGGGCACTGTGTTGAGAGTGTGTGAGTGGAGAAAACATCCACAGCGCTGAGATGATACACTTGAGAAATCAAAGTGTGGATGTTTCCATTAACTGTGTCCTAACTTATAGTTTCTATCAGCCTCTGGGCGACGCTTGATTATTATTTTCTGGGTGGTTTGCAAGAATTCTGGCTTCTGTGTGAACTCTCCAAATAAACTCAGGCCCCCTTACATGTCGCTCTCTTTCTATACAGTATGAATAGGGTTCAGTTTATTTTCACATTTGTGAACCTGGAGCACAAAACCAATTTTAAGTAGCACAGGTATATTTGCAGCAATAGCCAAAAGTGCATTGCATGGGTCAAAAATATATATTTTTCTTTTATGCCAAAAATCATTAGGATATTAAGTAAAGATCATGTTCCATGAAGATATTTAGTAAATTTCCTACCGTAAATATCAAAACGTAATTTTTGATTAGTAATATGCATTGCTAAGAACTTAATTTGGACAACTTTAAAGGCGATTTTCTCAATATTTGATTTTTTTTTGCACCCTCAGATTCCAGATTTTCAAATAGTTGCATCTCAGCCAAATGCTGTCCTATCCTAACAAATCATACATAAATGGAAAGCTTATTTATTCATTATTTATTATGATGTTTAAATTTCGATCAAAATGAACCCTTATGATTGATTTTGTGGTCACAAATTTGGTTAATTGCAATGGAATTTCCCTTTAACTTGTGTCATCTGAATCCACTGGGAAGCTGTTCTTTTCAGTGTTATAGTAGTATATCATTGATATACTATTATCCACCTTAAATTTAAATGCAGATGTAAGACTTCCAGTTCATTAGCCACTGTAGGGAAATAATGAGAAGAATAACAAAGTGCAGTAAACTATTTGCAGTGCAAACTGGTGTGTTTTTTTTGCAATATCAAGCAGCAAAATGAGCTGTTTTTTACAGCTAAAAATAGCTGGACGTGGATGAGACCAGAAGCCAGACCCATAGAATTTACAAATGGCCGCACCCATTCTTATGGGAAAAATAAGGTGGATAGTTTTTATTATTATTTTGTATTATATTGTATTTTGAAAATATTTTGTCTTTTCTTTTGAATTTTAAAGTTTTAGAAGTTTTGTTGTTTGTTTTGGCAATTTTATTATGCAACAAAATTATCTCTATTAAGAATTTCAGTCAGGTTTCAGGCACAGAAACTGCACTTGTTATATAGAACAAACCTATCGAGGGCTGAGAACCAGAAGGGCATAAGTGACATTTTGGGTGAAATGGAGCGATATATACTGTATATCAAATGAAAGTTCTTGATGAGCTCTTTTTTACTACCAAAAGGACTACAAGTGAATTCTTAATAATTCTGGAGTTATTCATTAGAAACCAAAAGACTTAACTCAGAACATACTAAGCCAGTTGGTGCCAAAAGGGCGTAACTGCAATTATCACCAGTAAAATATGGAGTGCCACATGGATCTGTCTTAGATCCTCTGCTATTTTCAGTATACATGTTGCCCCTTGGTAATATTATTAGAAAATACGGGATTAGTTTCCACAGTTATGCTGATGATACTCAACTATATATCTCAACAAGACCAGATGAAACTTATAAATTATCTAAGCTAACAGAGTGTGTTAAAAATGTAAAAGAATGGATTACCAATAATTTTCTCTTATTAAATTCGGATAAGACATGTATGTTATATTTGCAGCAGCAGTATTTCTTACATGCTCACAGCAGCATGTTGTGGATATATTGGCAGTAGCAAGTCTCGGTACTCAGCAGCAGCAGCAGCGTAGCAGATATATTCCGCCAAACCAAATACATTAACATTGTCATGTACATTCCCATGCCAATCCCTCCGAGAGTTGTCATGCCAGAAATATACTAAAATGTATTTGAAATACATTTATTTCATGCTAAGTATACTACAAATACATTTACATATTGATGTGCTTAATAAAAATACCTTGCAATTGTACTTTTAGTATACTAAACTGGTATACTTAAAGTCTGCTAAATTGGAAAAAAATTAAATTTTGTGCTTAATGCACTTTAATTGTAAGAAAGTAGTGCTGAAGTCTAGCTAAATATATAATGAAGTATATTTAATTGTACTAAAGTGAAACTATTTCAAGCATACTTAAGGTACACTTTAAATATCTTGCATTTAAAGACCAATATTATTCAAAGATCTATGGTATATTCAATATTCAATTATTCAAACTATGGTAAATTTTTGTATTGGCCCTCCTGTAAAGTTGGTGAAATGTCACTTATGCCCTTCTGGTTCACACCCCTCTTTAACCTCTAGAAATCCACAACATCAGTCTACACCTGGGCAGTATTAGGCCTTTAAAGTGCCACATACTTTAGGTAACCCAATTTCACAGAAGGACTTTTTCCACAAAGAACCTTTAACTCTATTGCACAAAAGCTTCTTTGTAGGGTGACAAAAAAATGGCGAAAACAAAATGCTTATTTTGCACTCTTAAAAATAAAGGTGCCAAAAGTGCACCATTTAAAATATTTTAGAAGAATGTCCAATCCTGCTCCTGGAAGGCCAATGTCCTTCAGAGTTTAGCTCCAACCTGTTCTAGCACACCTGCATGAAAAATTATATTAGTGAACCCAAAGAACTTGAACAACTGGTTCAGGTGTATTTAATTGGAGTTGAAGCTAAACTATGCAAGACAATGGTCCTCCAGAAGCAGAATTGAACACTCATGTCAGAAGAACCATTTTAGGTTCCCTAGATAACCTTTCAGTGGACCGCTCTTAAAATAACCTTTTTTTTCTTTCTGTGAAGACATTTTAATAATCAGAAGAGCCTTTAGAGTCCCTGTAAAAAAACTTTTGTGCAATAAAGAGTTTCCATGGTTTTTACTTCGTTCAAGTAGCACGCTTGGCCAGTTAGAGAGAGAAACTAGTAGCCAGACAACAAAGAAGAAACCAATCCTGAGTGACAACGTCACTACATACATTTTACCAGCATGGTCGTGCCGAACTAAGCGTTTCTTACTGTTCTTAGAACCATCCAGCCCGACGGTAAAAAAAGTGCATATTGTTGCCAATAAAGTACCTTAGTTTTTAAGAGTGTATGACGTCGCTGTAAGAAACCCTTTTGGATACCTTTATTTTTAGGAGTATATGCAATGATCAGAGCTGCTATACAAATGAACTTGAATTGAATTTAATTATGTCTATATAGTTTTCTATTATGTTTTAGCTTTTCCTTTTAGTTATTTTAGTACTTCAACTAAACGAAAATGAGAAATGTTGCCTTAGCAACTAGCGTAAATAAAATAAGTTTTTATATTTTATTTCAGATTGTTTATTTCAAATAATTTCATTTTTTATAGTTTTCGTTTTACAATATAAACAATAATTCTAATAATAATAAAGATTATTTATTTATTTATTATTTATTTATTCATTCATTCATTTATTTTTCTATGTAAAAATTTTATTTAATTAAATTTTTCAGTTTTTGCTTTGGGCATTTTGCCTTTGAACAGTATAGAGAGTGGGTATGAAGCAAAGTAAGAGAGAGAAGGAGATGAAATCAGAAAGGACCACTAGCCCGGGGACACCCAAAACACTGCATGTCAGAGCACTTCTCCGAAGGCTATTGGCTTTGGCCACTGGGAAGCAGCTGATGGATAGATGAATTTTCCTCCAGGTGTTGCATGTATAGAACAAACCTATCGAGGGCTGAGAACCAGAAGGGCATAAGTGACATTTTGGGTGAAATGGAGAGATATATACTGTATATCAAATGAAAGTTCTTGATGAGCTCTTTTTTACTACCAAAAGGACTACAAGTGAATTCTTAATAATTCTGGAGTTATTCATTAGAAACCAAAAGACTTAACTCAGAACATACTAAGCCAGTTGGTGCCAAAAGGGCGTAACTGCACTTATGCCCCTTTGGCACTGAGAAATGTACTGTGGGTAAAGCTTGTGGATAGCACTTGAGTCAAAATGGCTGACACCACATGTAACCAGATAGGTCAACCATGAGAAGAAAACAGTTTTTTTCTGACAAGATCAAGCTCCTAGATCCATGACAAGGCCAGCGCGATGGAAATATGGTCTTGAACTCAGGACAACTTGAGGTTGAGTCCAAACTTGAGTACTTCAACGCTGCTGTCCAGTACAGGGGTGTTGGAGGGGATGATGGTGTTTGAGATACCCGTCACAACACATTTAATAAAGCATCACTACATCCAAAATCAAATACTTGCCTAGTATTAGAAAAACAGTACACTAAAAGAGTAGTCTTAATTCGCAGTATATGAAAAGCAGTAGGCAAAAATACCTCTATTCTGAAGTGTGAGTTCAGTGGACACTTTACTATCCCATGAAGCCACAGGAAAGAGGATTTATGAATGGCATTGTAGGGACACAACTAACAATGGTAGGTCAAGAGACGTAACACATCCAAATTTCATTCATTGTTTTATTCATATAAGTTCAAATTTAAATGTAGTACGCCATTTCAGATGCACCTCATACCCTATAATTCTGCTGAATGTGCACAGCTAGTCTACCACATGGTTTAAGTGGACAGATACATTCTGCTGTAGTTTCCACTGGAATTCCCATCACAGAAGCATATCTGTTTTGACAGCATATAAGTCAACTCTATCCAGTTAAAAACGTTTTGATATTTTCATCTGCTGGCTTTGCGTTGGATTTAAAACAGTATCAAGGTGCAGACCACTTTTGTTGATGGGTACAGCAATGGAAAACTTGTTTGGTGGGGTTTTTTGGTATCAAATATGGCAGTTTCCAGATGCCAAAAGAGACAGTGATCGCTTCTTTACAGCTCTGAAATTGTGGATGACTGTTATCCACACATCTTGGCCCTGACTCATATCAATCTGGAGGTCATCCTGTTGGTCAGTATTAGGACTTTAAAGTGCCACATACTTTAGGTAACCCAATTTCACAGAAGGACTTTTTCCACAAAGAACCTTTAACTCTATTGCACAAAAGCTTCTTTGTAGGGTGACAAAAAAATGGCGAAAACAAAATGCTTATTTTGCACTCTTAAAAATAAAGGTGCCAAAAGTGCACCATTTAAAATATTTTAGAAGAATGTCCAATCCTGCTCCTGGAAGGCCAATGTCCTTCAGAGTTTAGCTCCAACCTGTTCTAGCACACCTGCATGAAAAATTCTATTAGTGAACCCAAAGAACTTGAACAACTGGTTCAGGTGTATTTAATTGGAGTTGAAGCTAAACTATGCAAGACAATGGTCCTCCAGAAGCAGAATTGAACACTCATGTCAGAAGAACCATTTTAGGTTCCCTAGATAACCTTTCAGTGGACCGCTCTTAAAATAACCTTTTTTTTTCTTTCTGTGAAGACATTTTAATAATCAGAAGAGCCTTTAGAGTCCCTGTAAAAAAACTTTTGTGCAATAAAGAGTTTCCATGGATTTTACTTCGTTCAAATAGCACGCTTGGCCAGTTAGAGAGAGAAACTAGTAGCCAGACAACAAAGAAGAGACCAATCCTGAGTGACAACGTCACTACATGCATTTTACCAGCATGGTCGTGCCGAACTAAGCGTTTCTTACTGTTCTTAGAATCATCCAGCCCGACGGTAAAAAAAGTGCATATTGTTGCCAATAAAGTACCTTAGTTTTTAAGAGTGTATGACGTCGCTGTAAGAAATCCTTTTGGATACCTTTATTTTTAGGAGTATATGCAATGATCAGAGCCACTTTCCAGCAGTTTACAAGTTGTTGGTCCTGAGGCTGGAAGTGTGAATGGAATGAACAATATTAACTGTGAGACCTCAGATTTCAGGATCAGTGTGTAAGTGCTATCTTTAATGCAAGATATGCAAGTCTATGAGGGTAAGTATGGAAATGTATCACATGTTTCATACTTTTAGGCAAAACCGTTAAATCCAATTTCTTAGAAAAGTAATAACACAAATCTCCTCAAAAAGCCATTTGATTTTAAGCATCTGTTGCGCAAAAGGTGCAAAGTTTGGGTTAGGAGTGTGTTAGTGGATATGCTCCAGATGTTTTGAGTCTTGACAATCATGAGAGAAACAGGCTGGAATTTTGCTAGCTCTGACAAGATCAAGCTCCTAGATCCATGACAAGGCCAGCGCGATGGAAATATGGTCTTGAACTCAGGACAACTTGAGGTTGAGTCCAAACTTGAGTACTTCAATGCTGCTGTCCAGTACAGGGGTGTTGGAGGGGATGATGGTGTTTGAGATACCCGTCACAACACATTTAATAAAGCATCGCTACATCCAAAATCAAATACTTCCCTAGTATGAGAAAAACAGTACACTAAAAGAGTAGTCTTAATTCGCAGTATATGAAAAGCAGTAGGCAAAAATACCTCTATTCTGAAGTGTGAGTTCAGTGGACACTTTACTATCCCATGAAGCCACAGGAAAGAGGATTTATGAATGGCATTGTAGGGACACAACTAACAATGGTAGGTCAAGAGACGTAACACATCCAAATTTCATTCATTGCTTTATTCATATAAGTTCAAATTCAAATGTAGTACGCCATTTCAGATGCACCACATACCCTATAATTCTGCTGAATGTGCACAGCTAGTCTACCACATGGTTTAAGTGGACAGATACATTCTGCTGTAGTTTCCACGCCAGAAGATGGAGGGAATTCAGTGTCAAAACGAGGAGAAGAGACCTCGGAATCCCCTGCCGAGCCCAGAAAGGGCTCCTGATCCCCAGTTCAGCCCGGGAAGGGCTCCTGATTCCTCGTTTAGCCCGGGAAGGGCTCCTGATCCCCAATTCAGCCCGGGATGGGCACCTGATTCCTCGTTAAGCCCAGGAAGGGCTCCTGATCCCCAGTTTAGCCCAGGAAGGGCTCCTGATCCCCAGTTCAGCCCAGGAAGGGCTCCTGATTTCTCGTTAAGCCCAGGAAGGGCTCCTGATCCCCGGTTTAGCCCGGGAAGGGCTCCTGATCCCCAGTTTAGCCCAGGAAGGGCTCCTAATCCCCAGTTTAGCCCAGGAAGGGCTCCTGATCCCCAGTTCATCCCAGGAAGGGCTCCTGATTTTTCGTTCAGCCCAGGAAGGGCTCCTGATCCCCAGTTCCGCCCAGGAAGGGCTCCAGCCCCCGAATCCAGCTCAGAGCGCCCTCCAGTGGCCGCTCATCGAAAATGCCAGCCCTCCCACCCGCTCCAGCCTCCTCCACCGCTGACAGCTGGCAGTCCCTCTGCTCGCCCTCAGCCCACCATCATTGCGGTGCAAGCCCCGCGGGACTGCCATCCTCCAGCGTCACTGTGGTTGGAGTCTCCCTCACCTCTGCCTCCAGCCTCCGAAGCCCGGACTCCGCCTCGGCCCGTAGACCCAGTGGCTCCACCTCAGCTCCTAGCTCCCTCGCCTCCACCGTCACCCATCGATCCATCAGCTCCACCGGGCTCCCTCGTCCCTCCAGCTCCGCCTTGGTTGGGCGTCACCATCGCCCCTGGACTCCACCGGCTCCGTTGGGCTCCTTCTTCCCGCCAGCTCCACCTTGGTCCTCAGTCGCTCCTGCTCCGCCGCGGATCTCCGGATCTCCGCCTCGGTCGCCAGAGCCTTCGGCTCCACTCTGACCCCCCGGATCCTCAGCATCCCCCTGGCTCGTTGGCTCTCCGTCTCCGCCTCGGACCCCTCCACCACCTGCTCCACCGCCGTTGGTCGGCCCCCTGGAGTCGGTGGCCATTCCTCCTCCATGGCTCCTCCCTCCGTCGGCTCCACCATGGGCCGCTGTTATGGCTGTGGCCTGGGTCCTGCTGTGCTCTTCCTGCTCCTCAGTTTTACTGTATTGGGGGGTCCGAAAACCAGTCAGTATCTGGTGTGACCCCCATTTGCCTCACGCAGGGATTCAGCCGTGAAGAGAACACCTCTCCAAAGTGCCAGACGCCATCAAATGTGAGCATTTGCCCACTCAAGTCGGTTACGACGACGAACTGCAGTCAGGTCGAGACCCCGATGAGGGCGATGAGCATGCAGATGAGCTTCCCTGAGACGGTTCCTGACAGTTTGTGAAGAAATTCTTTGGTTATGCAAACCGATTGTTGCAGCAGCTGTCCGGGTGGCTGGTCTAAGACGATCTTGGAGGTGAAGATGCTGGATGTGGAGGTCCTGGGCTGGTGTGGTTACACGTGGTCTGCAGTTGTGAGGCCGGTTGGATGTACTGCCAAATTCTCTGAAACGCCTTTGGAGATGGCTTATGGTAGAGAAATTAACATTCAATTCACGGGCAACAGCTCTGGTGAACATTCCTGCAGTCAGCATGCCAATTGCACGCTCCCTCAAAACTTGCGACATCTATGGCATTGTGTTGTGTGATAAAGCTGCACATTTTAGAGTGGCCTTTTATTGTGGCCAGCCTAAGGCACACCTGTGCAATAATCATGCTGTCTAATCAGCATCTTGATATGCCACACCTGTGAGGTGGATGGATTATCTCGGCAAAGGAGAAGTGCTCACTAACACAGATTTAGACAGATTTGTGAACAATATTTGAGAGAAATAGGCCTTTTGTGTACATAGAAAAAGTCTTAGATCTTTGAGTTCAGCTCATGAAAAATGGGGGCAAAAACAAAAGTGTTGCGTTTATAATTTTGTTCAGTGTATATATATA
>NW_015506380.1:132465-132811 GCF_001515645.1 Sinocyclocheilus grahami
CCCACCCGCTCCAGCCTCCTCCACCGCTGTCAGCTGGCAGCCCCTCTGCTCGCCCTCAGCCCACCATCATTGCGGTGCGAGCTCCTCCAGCATCACCGTGGTTGGAGTGTCCCTCACCTTCGCCTCCAGCCTCCGAGGCCCGGACTCCGCCTCGGCTCGTAGACTAAGTGGCTCCACGTCGGCTCCTATCTCCCTCGCCTCCATCGTCACCCATTGATCCATCAGCTCCACCGGACTCCCTCGTCCCTCTGGCTGCGCCTTGTCGCTCTGTCCCACCGGCTCTGTTGGGCTCCTTCCTCCCGCCAGCTCCACCTTGGTCCTCAGTCACTCCGCCGCGGCTCTCTGG
>NW_015506380.1:133213-147373 GCF_001515645.1 Sinocyclocheilus grahami
CCCACCCGCTCCAGCCTCCTCCACCGCTGTCAGCTGGCAGCCCCTCTGCTCGCCCTCAGCCCACCATCATTGCGGTGCGAGCTCCTCCAGCATCACCGTGGTTGGAGTGTCCCTCACCTTCGCCTCCAGCCTCCGAGGCCCAGACTCCGCCTCGGCTCGTAGACTAAGTGGCTCCACGTCGGCTCCTATCTCCCTCGCCTCCACCATCACCCATTGATCCATCAGCTCCACCGGGCTCCCTCGTCCCTCTGGCTGCGCCTTGTCGCTCTGTCCCACCGGCTCTGTTGGGCTCCTTCCTCCCGCCAGCTCCACCTTGGTCCTCAGTCACTCCGCCGCGGATCTCTGGATCTCCGCCTCGGTCGCTAGAGCCCTCGGCTCCACCCTGGCCCCCCGGATCCTCGGCATCCCCCTGGCTCGTTGGCTCTCTGTCTCCTTCTCGGGCTCCTCCTCCACCTGCTCTGCCGCCGTTGGTCGGCCCCCTGGAGTCGGCATCTATCCCTCCTCCATGGCTCCTCCCACCGTCGGCTCCACCGTGGGCCGCTGTTATGGCTGTGACCTGGGTCCTGCTGAGCTCCTCCTCTGGCCCCCCGGATCCTCGGCATCCCCCTGGCTCGTTGGCTCTCTGTCTCCATCTTGGGCTCCTCCTCCACCTGCTCTGCCGCCGTTGGTCGGCCCCCTGGAGTCGGCATCTATCCCTCCTCCATGGCTCCTCCCACCGTCGGCTCCACCGTGGGCCGCTGTTATGGCTGTTACCTGGGTCCTGCTGAGCTCCTCCTGCTCCGGGTCCCTCCTGGCTCCTCCCTCCTTCGTCGCCCCTCTGGTCTCTGTCTGCTGGCCTCCTCACAGATATCCATCCTCTGCCGGAGCCTCCACCTGTCATGTCGGCCTGCCAGCCCTTTGCCTTCCCCTGTCACCATCTCACATCCACTCCTTTGTCCTCCTCCTAAGTCCTCCGTCCCTCCCTCTGTCTCCACGGCGCGAGGACGTGCCTTCCGGGAGGGGGGTGATCTGTCACACCCCTGTGGACTGTTTATTGTAGTTTCTCCCTATGTGTCCTTATTTGGTTGTTCCTGTTCTCTTCATTAGTTAATTACCCTAATTGTGCTCACCTGTCTGCCACTAATTATCCACCCTATATTAGTTCCTGTCTGTCTGAGCTTTAGTTGTCGGTTATTGTGAATGTTACCCCGAGTGTGTGTGTCTCACCTACCTGAATCTGCCTTGTTGTGTCTACATTAAAAATCATCATTGGAATCCTTGTCGTCCTCGTCGTCCTGCTTGCCTCCACACACTGTGTCGTGACGCATATGAAAAAATACTCATTTTTTTATTTTTAGTCTGTAACCACCTAAATCATTGATTAAATAAAGCATTTTCAGCTTGATTTTTAGCGCTTATGACTGTTATTGCGCCATATTTGGTCCAATATAACTAAAACTTGCATGCGTACAATGCATGCTTGTTTAGAATTACCTGTCGCATGTGCTCACCTAGTTTCGTAAAGCTTTTAGTTTTTATTCAGGCTTTCTAGGCTTTTGGGTATATTTAGACAGACCCCTTGTCTAAACGACCCCGTTATATCTTCCCAAACAGTACATTTCAACTTTTTTTTTTTTTTTTTGATAATTATTGACCTAGAGAGTCCAGAGAATTGTACTGCAGTGTTTTTTTTCCAGACTGAGCGAAAAACCTACAACTAGTTCGCAAACGTAAGTTTTTTACCTCTTCTCAATCATTTGACAAACAGTTTGATTGACAGCAGTGGCTTTAGAGGCAAAGTTGTTTGGAATGAGGAGGTCTGTCATATAATATTGTGTGTATGTGTGAAAAGACAATACAATATACAATATACAATCATTTATGGCCTTGAAAAATGCAATATCACCCACCAGTGGCTGATTTCTCTCAAATTTCTCACAGACCTTTAGGGCCGTGAGTCAAACAGGCCCACCAAGTTTCGTTCGGATCAACCTCCCCTAACCTTGTCTAATAGGTGCTTAAATTTCATTGGTTAATGGCGGCCATGTTTTTTGTTTTTTTTGGTGGCCATGTTTTCCTGTCAGGCCGATTGGGGCGAGCCTTGGTGACGTTGTAGACCGTGTGAGTACTACCATCCCTCTAAGTTTCAAGTCTGTATGACTTACGGTTTGGTCTGCCTGATCAGTTTTACATATGGATTGCTGATCCTTGGCCATTCTAACAATTACAATAAAAAAAGAAAAAAGTAATCCAATGCCTGTAACTTATGTGGTAAAATCTGGTTGTGCCACCAGCAGTAATAACTGCACTTCCAATAACTGGAGGTCAGACTTTCACAGTGCTGAGAGGGAATTATGGCCCACTCTTCCTTGCAGAACTGCCTTAGGTCTGCCATGCTGGAAGGTTTTCTAATATGAACAGCCTGCTTAAGGTCCCGCCACAGCATCACAATAGGGCTGAAGTCAGGACTTAGGACTTAGTGACTAGGCCACTCCAAAAAACTTTTTTTCTAAATCAATCAAATCAATCAATCAACCAAAAACCAATCAATCAATCAGTCAATCAATCAATCGATCGATTAATCAATTTTATTTATTTAGAGATAGACTATGCTTTAGATCATTGTCTTGCTACATAATCCGGTTGACCCTTTCAACTTGCAGACTGAAGAATGTACATTCTCCTTTGGGATTTTCTGGTAGAGGGAAAAATTCCTGTCCCCTCAATTACTGCAAATTGCCCAGGGCCCGGTTGCATGAATGTCCTTAAGTAATTTGACTTAGGGGTATCCCTGAGGGGAAAAAATTCCCTGAGGTAAGGGATTTCTTTAGGAGCATAGCAACAAACGTCTTAACTGTCACCCTTACCTAAGTGTTTATAGTAAGCGTTTCACTGTAGTTTCGGACCACATATGGCAATGAGCACCGCGATTACTATAGTTACTACCAGTGTTGGGGAAAGTTACTTTTAAAAGTAATGCATTACAATATTGCGTTACTCCTTAAAAAAGTAACTAATTACGTTACTTAGTTACTTTTTTTGGAAAGTAATGTGTTACGTTACTTTTGTGTTACTTTTTAAATCTGGACAGGGCTTGCTTGTTTGTTTTTAAAATATAAAAGTTCTATTTTTGGCAAATATAAAAGCCCTTTCACACCAAAAGTGAAATGAATAAGCCTCAGGCTGAAGGGAAAGTAAATTTACATCTGTACAGTAGAATGCAGAAGAAGACATTTCAACACACTTCAGCAATAAAAAAAGACTCACAAATGTTTGTCTAGAGTAATTTTTGCTCATTAGTACGGTTGAACTGAATCATCAAAGACATTGGTTGATAAAATGGGATTAAATGCATAAAGGAAATTTGTGTTGTTTAATATTTAATTATTGCAGGTTTGCATTATATTCTGAGTTGCATTATTTTTATTCATTTTGAGGAATGCTGAACCTGTGTTGTTGTTTTTTAGATGAATTAATGCATATTCATATTTATTTTAGAACTGCAGTAACATCTTCTGATTTCTCTCAACATGGGGACAGGAGAGCTGTCAATCAATAAATTGGGGGAAAAAAAGTATTTGAAAAAGTATCTCAGATATTGTCTTGTAAATTAAAAAGTAATGCGTTACTTTACTAGTTACTTGAAAAAAGTAATCTGATTACGTAACTCGCGTTACTTGTAATGCGTTACCCCCAATACTGGTTACTACTACTATGTACAGAATATAGAATTGTAATGTTCTGACAATAAACAGAACATAATGAAATACAAACCTAACCATCTAAAACAAGAACAAACATTAAATAAACAAGCACTGCCCATTTCTGCAGTCGTTACCAAGGAAACTGCTTTGTTTCTGCAGTTAAAGCGCCTCCTGCTGACTAATGATGGAAAATTTACCAAATGTGAAAATTAACCCATGTTTTGACGCAGCAAACATGCAGAGTTGTAAATGTGAACAGGTGGATCGACAAGATAATGCATTATAAAAATCTAAACAAGTAAGACATACATTACATTTATATTGTTATTTAATTAATTAATAATAATTGTTTAAATTAATATAATAATTGATGCAACTCATCCATTTTCTTAAAAAATTATATAAAACATTTTTTTTTTTGAAAACTTGTAAGTTATGCTTTTTACACTCATTTTACAGTTGAATATGTTACCATAGTCATTGCCATACTATGTTCATATGATATTTTATTTGTGCAGGTCTTAAAAATATCTTAAGTCTTACATTTGAGCTTAAAAATCCTGCAGATACTGAGTTTAAGATGACTTAAGGGAGCTGTTTTGGTCCCTTAAATTTATCAAGGTGAAATAGTTACTAAGGAGTTTGTAGCAACACTTAAGGGAACACTTAGATAATTAAGGGAAGTACTTAATGACAGCTTTAAGGTTCTGAACTATTTGCTTATTAGCAGCACATTTCTAGCATATTGGCTGTCTGTTAGTACTTATAAAGCACATATTAATGCCTTATTCTGCATGACCGTATTGTAGATCTCTTAATCCAACCCCATTTCTAAACTTAACAACTACCTTACTGACATTAATAAGCAGCAAATTAGGAGTTTATTGAGGGGATATGTGTTCCCTAATTCGAAGTGTTACTGAAACAATGTTTCAATCTGGATTTTGGGAGGATTTTTGCATTATAAAAAATAAATACATTCTTAAAACATTTTAAAATCTGGATGTTTTGGACATTAAGAACATCCTCAACATTTCTGTAATTTCTTTCACCTTTAGTGTTTTACTGGGTAAGACATTTTACAAGTACATTCTACTGAAAAAAGGTTTATTTCAATTTATTTTCACACAGGCCCAGTTAGTATTTCATATTTTTGTTTGTTTGATTGTTTGTGTTTTTGCTTTTGTTTTATGCTAGATTTTGGTTTTCATTTCTGAAACTATTTAGTAATGTGATATACAAAAACTCTTATTTCCTGTCTCCTGTCTGTAAAATGGTAAGAACGCCAAAAATTTGAAGAAAAAAAAAAACGAGAATACAGCAGTCAGTATCATAATGCAATCTACAGAGCTCACCAGTTTATGTAACTGCATTACACATAACTGCAATTGTGTTGTGTAATGACAGAACCAGTGGAGAATCAACAGGAAGCATTTCATTCCATCAATGGAAATGTGCGATCCATGAAGCATCAATGTGCAAATATATAGAAACATACAGCATTTTGACAGGACATTAAACAGACAATGAAATCCTCAGGATCTATCATGAGCTAATAAAGAATATTTCTATATTCTTGATAACTGTCCATCCAACAATCCAGTCAGTGATGGATAGAAGGTGGAGGTGTTTTTGTGATGTAATAAGCCTACAGCACTCCAGATCTTAAATCCTTATATAAATGCACAGCCGACTTAGGAGGGCCTGTTTTTATTTTCCTGACAGGAAGCTTATTTTAACAAGAGCTTTTGTGCCGTCCACTGGTGCTTCCGTATGTATCTCTGGAGCCTCTCAAAGCTGGCATCTTTCAATCAGCTCTGTCTCAATGACGGGAGAAGCTTTCCTTTCCTTTGGTTTTTCAAGGGTTATTCAGACTCTCGTAATTCCCTCTCATGGCTGTCACAAGCATTTGCCTTTGACTATAACGGCTGCTTTGACTTTAAAGATTCCAAGAAAAGCATTACCCAACACCTTCTGTAATGCTCTCATAATACTAAAGAATAAATGCCACCTCTGATGAAATAAAACAAATCAAATTAATCAAATTCCTCACAGTTTGAAAGATGCCAAGGCTCTGATGCAAAACATTTGCTCCTCTAGTCAGTATCTTGTCATCAAGGCATGAAAGAACAACATGCCTCATCACTTCATCTTACAAGGTAATCTCATTAGTATTCGTAAGTGTTTAAAGTATACATTTGTATTTTTGTACATTTATATAGACACAGAAAGTTACAATATATTCTCAATATCTTATGCATTTTGTGGTCTGAGCTGAAATTGTCTCAATCTTTGCCAGGGCAAGCAAATGCAAAACCAGTCAAGAGAATAAGGTTGAAGGATAAACTATATTTCAGTGCATTGCGAATGAACACAAAAGCAATATATTATATACCTATTGATTCAAATGACTACTGTAAATATCCAATAAGGTTACACTCTATTTCAATAGTCCACCTTAGACATTCTACTAACTACAAGTAGCTTTGCCACTACATGTCACCTAATGCTTATTGATTTTCAACTACATGTCGGCTAACTCTCATTAGGGTATTAGTAGACCGTTAGGTTAGTGTTAGGGTTAGAATGTCTAAATTGGACTAACAAAATAAGGTTTTTACCTCAGATGATATATAATTTACTTGTAGCAATCACAGTCTTTATTTACCTCTCAATTTATGTTAAAAAATTAAACTACACTAATTGCCATTTAAAGGGTTAGTTCACCCCAAAATGAAAATTCTGTCATTAATTACTCACCTTACTGTCACTTACTGTCGTTCCAAACCCATAAGACCTTTGTTCATCTTCGGAAAACAAATTAAGATATTTTTTATGAATTCTGAGAGCTCTCTGACAGCAACACAACTGTAATGTTCCCAGACCCAGAAACGTAGTAAGGACATCGAATAAACAGTGGCTCAACTTCAAGTCTGCGATGCTACTAGAATACATTTTGTGTGCAAAGAAAACAAAAATAACAATTTATTCAACAATACTTCTCCCCAAGTTACTGGCTTCCACCATTTTTGCGCATGCGTGTGCTTTCCCCAGAACGTAGTCAACGTAATCAGCGTTGTGTTGTGAACTTTCAGGAGAAAGTGTGTGCATGCTGAAAGTAAACAATGCTGATTGCATTGATTACATTCTGGGGAAAGCGCGAAGATGAAGTTCTGAAGATGAACGGAGGTCTTATGAGTTTGGAACAACATGAGGGTGAGTAATTAATAGGGTTGGGTATCGAAAACCGGTTCCATTTTAGAACCAAGAACCGGGTATTCGAATAGACGTGCATTTCGATTCTGCTTAACAATTCCTGCGTTCGCATTTTAACGTGATTAAAAACGATTTAAGCACAGGAACGGAAAGAACTTGTGCACTGTTCGTGTGCAGCGCACACGAAGCGCGAGCACAGAGAACAGAGGTCACGGTACAGGTTCCCGGTTTGTGTCCGTTCTCGAACCGTTCTGTGTATTTCCACTGTAGAAAAGGTTGTTCCGGGCCGAAACTGACTTCTTTCATATTTGTCGACCAATATGGCGAAAACTACGTCAGTATATCATCATAAACACAGCCGTTTTTGTCTTACGTGAACGTAAACAGATGAGAAAGAAAACACACATGTACAGTGTTAAAGAGACAGCAGTCTAATAAATGCGCTGCCTGTCATTAATGTTAATAAAAGAACAAAAGAAAATCATTCACTGATCTTGACTGAATAGATGTAATAGCTTTAACTGATTAATCTATATATTTTATTTATGAAAAGAAAACTATGCAGCATTTTTAAACTTTTAATTACAGCTTCTGTACCTGAAATTTTGTCCAGTTGTATTTATTTATGATATTGCTAATTGATTTGTTTGTTCCTATCTTATTACTGATGGTTTACTTGTCTTTAACACTTTCATTTGAAATTTATTTTAATCTAGTTGTTTTTGCTGTGGTATTTTTTTTAAAGCATAGGCAAAATTCCTCTTGCAGTGTTCTGTAGGCTGCTGATTTTTGCTCATGTTATTCAGCTGCAACAGAATGCTTTGTAAAAAGACAGAATAAATGTTTGACATCTAAATATTTGACTTAATTGATTTTATATTGGATTTGTTATCTTATTGGAATCGAAACTACGAATCGATAAGAATCGGAATCGATAAGCAGAATCGGAATCGATAAAATTCAAACGATACCCAACCCAAATAATTAATGACAGAATTTTTATTTTGGGGCGAACTATCCCTTTAATGACACATACAGGTGCATCTCAGTAAATTAGAATGTCGTGGAAAAGTTCATTTATTTCAGTAATTCAACTACATGTAGTTTATCAATATTACTCAGTACTTAAATGTAGAATTACACTGCAACAAGGACACCTTAAAATAAAGTGTAACATAAAATGTATCATTAAAAAATATAAGTAACACTTTAGTTTAGGGACCAATTCTCACTTTTAACTAGTTGCTTATTAGCATGCACATTACTAGCATGTTGGCTGTTTATTAGTACTTATAAAGCACATTTGAATGCCTTATTCTGCATGGTCATATTTTAGATCCCTTAATCCACCCCATACCTAAACTTAACTTACCAACTATTAATAAGCATCTTATTGAAGGAAACCCCTTAGTTACTTATTATTTACATACTGTTTAGTTATACATAAATAAACACTGGAATAATCTCTTCAAAAGACCTTAATTATTAATTAATACAAATATGAATAACAATCACAATAAATTGTGCAGTCAGTAAACCTAGTCAATACATGTTCTGCACATCAACACTTAAGTCAAGCAAAAATACTATTTAAACAAAATTTGGAGTGTTATTTACTTGTAGACAAACACGTTTAAACCATGCTTTTTTCAATTACACCAATAGACATAAACTGGATTTATGTAGAAGCCATAATGCACTCTTTGATCTTTACAAACAGAACCAAACACTGCCTCAGTTGTTAAAGAAATCTAAGTCTTGTGGATCTCATGACATTTCAGATACAGATGAGACTGTATGTCAGCAGTTCCTCATGGCCTATTCAACTAACATTACCCTTGACTGAATGACCTCTGTTGAGAACATAAACACAATGAGAACATCCTGTGTAATTCTCAGTATTTGTCAGCTCATAGGGCACATCTAAGAGGAGTACAGGGAGTGAGTCCCATGTGACGCTTGCACATGGTATGTTCATGACAGTGAATGTTTATGACTCAGCATAAGGGAATGCCACTATAAGCCGAGTAGTTAGTCTTACACTCAGCCACAGGCTGATGTATCTTACACTATTCCCTTTGAATGTAAATTTGATCTGTTTGGAAGTTAATGACAGGTCTCCCAAAGCACTAAGCAGAAAATTAGTAGCATGTAAGTCATACTCTATCTCTATGACACATTTCTGAAAGGCACTGTTCATGAAAACATTCAGAAATGAATTACTTAAATGACTTAACCCATTTGTGCCCAAATTTTCCTGAATGGTTTCATGCATATAGTCATGTTAATAGTGTCCTATGTGAACATGTTCTGCATTTATTTTCCCCATTTTTTTTTTCCTTCTTAAAAATCTTATTTGAATGTGAGGCACCCCTTCAATGTCAAAATTGAATAGGAGGAGAGCTTTTGGCATCTAACCCAAAATAACTGCTTTCAACAGATCCATCTTTATTCATAAACAAATTTATTATGCATAAAAGTCGAGGAACATTCGATGCAAACCCCAAAAAAGTTGCATCTAGCTTATAATCTCTTGAATATGAAAACACAACAAATCCGTTTGTCTTAAAGTAGTGGAACATAGTACAGAACAAAGTGCAGCCATATTAAGTTGCCCCAACAGGGCATTGTGTATCAAAAAGTTAAATGAAAATAAATAGAATGAAGAAAATATTACATCTATATAATAAAAAAGGTATACCTGAAAGAAAATTACACATTTAACTGTTTGGTTACCAACATTCTGCAAAATACCTTCTTTTGTGCTCAATTTCCATTTCGATTTTCAACACAATTTCCATTTGTGGGTGAACTTTCCCTTAAGTAAGCAGTTTTAGTATGCAACCTACAAGTAGCCTACAAGGAGTACTGCAGTGAAGGTACAAGTAGTTTTATAAATGTACATAAACATATTTGCATACTATACTTTGTGATGTAAATACGTAAAATATCACATATTTTATGAATAGGCACATATTGATTAGGTCAAATGGATTAACCCTGACGAAAGTCCTTTATATTCATGAAATTAATGATATTATTTTTAAAATATTTGATTATTTAAATAATTATCATGTGTAGGCTACACACATGATTGCTTGTTTATTTATTTACTTATTGAACATGTAGGTATTTTCATTCTTAGAGGTGTGTTAGTTAAATGGAAATAAATAAATACAAATAAATAGAATGAAGAAAATATTACATCTATATAATAAAAAAAAAAAAAGGTATGATATGTACTTACAAGTCATTTGCCCACCGGCAACTATAGTACCACTTGGACTTTTGATTAAGTATACAAAAAAAACTATAGATCTGCTGTAAGATTTGTTTTGTTTGGATGATTCTAGAGACCTTCATGATTATGATATATATATAGTAAAGATCAATCCACTGAAGGCGAGCATAAGTGAGAACCCAAGTGCAGTTTATTTACAGAGTGATCCAAACAATAATCCGAGACACAGACTTGACATGAACAGACATAGCATGAGCAGACTTGACATAAACAGACTAGACTCACCAACAGCGGGTTAAATACATTCAATACACGACGAGGGCACAATGGGAACATGAAGCTACTTATAGGAAACAAGGAGGGTCACATGACATGAACAAACCAATGGGGACCAAGACACATGACTAAGACTACCAACAGACATGACGTGAGAAGGCTGTGGCTTGGCAGGCATGACGTGAGAAGGCAGTGGCTTGGCAGACATGACATGAGAAGGCAATGGCTTGGCAGACATGACGTGAGCAGGCTGTGGCTTGGCAGGCATACATAGTCCTCAATGGCCTGATGACCTTGACGAAGGTGGAGGAGACGAACAACTGCTGGGTTCATTTTAGGGGTCGTGTATTCTGTAAAGATCAATCCACTGAAGGCGAGCGTAAGTGAGAACCCAAGTGCAGTTTATTTACAGAATGATCCAAACATCCAAACAATAATCCAAGACACAGACTTGACTTGACTTGACATGAACAGACTAGACTCACCAACAGCGGGTTAAATACATTCAGTACACGACAAGGACACAATGGGAACATGAAGCTACTTATAGCAGACAAGGAGGGTCACATGACATGAACAAACCAATGGGGAACAAGACACATGACTAAGACTACCAATCAGAACATGACACATACACAAGGCAGAGAGACAAGAGGCAAGGGAAGCATGACACAAACCGGGACCATGATTAAACTCCAACTTGACTTGACTTGACTTGACTTGACATGAACAGACTAGACTAGACTAGACTCGACTTGACTTGACCAGACATAGCATGCGCAGACTTGACATAAACAGACTAGACTCACCAACAGCGGGTTAAATACATTCAATACACGGCGAGGGCACAATGGGAACATGAAGCTACTTATAGGAAACAAGGACATGACATGAACAAACCAATGGGGAACAAGACACATGACTAAGACTACCAATCAGAACATGACACATACACAAGGCAGAGAGACATGAGGCAAGGGAAGCATGACACTAACATGGACCATGAAACAATTACAAAATAAAAGACATGGAAAACATGAACATGAAACAAAACCACATTACATATCCCCCCCTCTAAGGGCGGCTCCTGACGGATATATATATATACACACATATATATAAACAAAACATACTTATTAGTAAAATGAAAATTAAATTTCTTTGGGAGAGTTTGCCTTCGCCATGCTTCCTGGAAATAGAGGTAGGAACTTGACAGCCTCATGTGACAGGAAGGAAGTGAATACCTTTTTTTTGTTGAAATCCTTTATTTGGTTGTTTGCTTGCTTACATGTCATTGAGAAATAAAACATGGATAACATCTAGGGAAAAAAAATAAAAAAAACACTTACAAAAGGAAAATTACAACCATAAACTGCAGCAACTATAGTTGCCGGTGGGCTTAAATGGGCTAAAACAGCTTAAATGGTTCTTGCTTTTACAGTTTATCAGAGACATTAGGATAACTACTAATATTCATGCATTTTTCATTATTATTAGCATATTTTTTAGCAAAGCCACTGTGTGCTATATGTGAGAATAAAAGTGTTATTGGGCTCAAAACTATAGGCCTGAATTTATATAAGTAAATTAAGTAAATAAAGGAATACAATTCTTAATAATAAAATTAATTTTACAAGAAACATGGGACTTTGTAACGGTTTTTACGCTTACAAAGATAAACTATTTGTAACATACTTATCAGACCTTTAAGGAAACTGCTAATTTTTATACAGTGTGGCCAAGTATGATGAGAACATGAACTGTATTGTATATTCAGGTCTATACTTTGAATCCTGCTGTGAACAACAATCTCTCTCTTTCTCTTTGTGTGTGTGTTGTCCTTGCGCTGAGAGAGAGGGGCTTGACAGGCTACAGTAAAGGCAAGACAGTCTGTCACCGCGCCTATGAAGGCAGATGGGAAAAAGATGCGATGCCACACACATGCACACACATACCACTTTTCCACTGGGACTGGTGCCTGAGCCGGTGTTTGGCCAAGTGTGGCACTCATTCAGAACCAGCTCAGAACCCTTTACGTGACAACCCTTTACGTGACAATAGCCTATGTGACCACAAAATCACTTGTTATCTCTTGCGAAAGGAGAGTGTTGGTTTCTTCTGCTGACTACTGCTGAACTAACACACTTAATTGCTGTTGTTAATATTGTTAATTTGTCTGACAACTTTTAAAAATGGTACTGTTCAAATGTCCCTAAGTACTTAATGGAATAGATAGACGGGTGTGATCCATCATGGCGATGCACTGAACGCAGCTAAAACAAACTAAAACAAAACAGACCGATCTACAACTAAAATTACTATTACAAGTTTAATCTTTAATACCAGAGCCAGATTAAACCCAACGTGGAATTCCTGGGAAAATCCATAGACGACTAGTCGAAAAAACCTCTTGTGCCTTACCTACCAATTTGCACTGAAGTAAAATTGTCCATACTTCTTTTGGCCAACAAAGCGAAGTCGCGATACGTTCAAAGGCATTAAAATAGGAATCAACCTCGGTTTCCCTAAAATGAGGTACTAGCATAATATATTTACCAACATCAAACGTGCCCGCTACTGAATTTGAAGCCACCGGTGACGAGTCAGTCGCAACTCGAGAGGGAACTGGCCTAACCTGAGAAGGAACTGGCATAACTTGAGAAGAAACTGATTGCGCGGCTGTACTACCAACAATTTTCATGGCTTCCAACTCCATCTGTCGCATCTTAATTTGTTTCTCAGCCTCAATCTCAAGTGTGCGTATCTTAAGGTGCAAATCCAATTCAGCTTGTCGAGTATCAGCTTTTTCCTGAGCTTCCATCTGTAAACGAGCTTTCCCATTCAGTCAGTCACGTTCTACGTTACGTCAGTGACTGACGAATTGGGATCTCGCCCGAGAGCCCAATCCTTACAGCACGCTGAAGCAGCGCTCAAGGATGAGTCATGTTCTCAGTGTGGGAACATGACCATCGTGATGTTGCGGTCTAGATACCTCCTCTTTAAACGGGGGGGTATCCCCCTTGCCATGCCCCGCTCTAGCTCCTCTGGTTCTCGGAGGGCTACTTCGGTTCATGGTCAGGGAGACCTGAGGGTTACGGTGAGAGCTTCCCCGTCAAGTACGTGTCCACGGGCCTCTCATTGCTCAAGCATGTCGCACCACCTGGTGCTTCCGGATGAGTGTGCTGGGTCCTTGGACAGGGCGGGGTCCAGCATCTTGTGCGGGGCACAGGCAGAGGACAGGATGTCGATCGCTGCATCGGAGGGCGAGCTAGGCTCTGGAGATGAGGATTCGGCTGCGCTGCCAGGGAGAGTGGCGTTGCCCGAGTCAGATCCAGAGCTTCCCCCGGAGGAGGGCCGGGTGGAGAATCTTATGTTCCCATTTGTTTTTGTTCCGCCACTGGCTACCCAGCCAGTGGTACCCAAAACTTCAATAAAAGAGCAGTTTCCTTTGCCTCCGGGTCCCAAGAGGGTGAGGACGGCGGTGCACGAGACCCAGTCTCCACACGGCCGGCTCCCTCTCCTTTCGCTAATGGGCAGCAGGGTTCAGTTCAAGGTCGCTACGCCTCCTCACGAGCCCCCTGCCCAGCAGTGGAGCCAGGTAAGTGGCGCGCCGCACACTCAGACCCCACCCTGGGACGTGCGGCCTCCCGGGTTGGGTCCCTGTGTTCCACTTCGCTGCCCCACTGCGGGTACGTCGGTGGTCTCCCTAGTCCCGCTAGTTCGGTCGCTGGGGGCCTGGTTAGC
>NW_015506380.1:147410-170049 GCF_001515645.1 Sinocyclocheilus grahami
GCAGGGCACTGGAGGGGGTCAGCAATAGTGGCGTTTTCCATACGGATCCCAATTCGTCAGTCACTGACGTAACGTAGAACGTGACTGACTGAATGGGAACGTCTAGGTTACTTGTGTAACCCTCGTTCCCTGAAGGAGGGAACGGAGACGTTACGTTCCGTCGCCACAGTTGCTGTACCACCGCTGTACGGCCGGGGCACGTAGTCTCGGCTCCTCAGTGAAAAACTGATGTGCGTTTGCACGCGCTCTCCTTTTATACCCGCGCTGCGGGGCGGAGTGCGCGTGGCAAAACATGCACGCCAACTGTCATTGGCTTGTTTAGTTAACACTCGAAGGTGATTGGGCTCTCGGGCGAGATCCCAATTCGTCAGTCACTGACGTAACGTCTCCGTTCCCTCCTTCAGGGAACGAGGGTTACACAAGTAACCTAGACGATCCAAACCTTTAATCTCGCATCCTCCTTAGACCCAGAGAAAACCGGTGAAAACGGATCGAACCGCGGCAGGACTGTATTAACCTCACCCTCCACTCCAGTTTCAGATAACAGCCCGCTTCGTGCATTATCCCCATCAGTTGCAACAGGGCTAGAAACACCTTCCGCACCAACTAACTCTGTCTCTGAATCCGACACCAGAACCTTTAATTCAAGCAGACGATTCCACACAACATTTTTAATCTCCTTCTTAAGCGATTGTCTCGCTATAGAAATTTGAAAATGACTCGCAGTGGCTAATAAATCATCCTTTCTACATATATCAAGGAACTCTGCAGTCGGGTTATCAATAAAGTTTTGCAAACTAAACAAAGTCATGATTATTATCACTCCTATCCAACAAGCAACAATCCACGATTTAAACCTTACTCCAACATACAAACGCTCCATAACCTGTACCATTACTTAGTTTCCAGTACATGAACAGTGTTTACTTGCTCAGGACAAACTGTTATAAATCCTGGACAAGCCCCCATTAATGTTACAAACCCTTTTAAGTCTAGGGGAAGTAAGGGGTGCAACATCAAAACACGGGACGTGTACTGGAAAACGATCACACGCAAAACATTCTGAATTCGGCAAAGTGTCCGTTTATTACAGTGACAAAAGTTAGCCCAAGAAATTATTTACATAAATTACAAATTATATACACTTTATAACCAAGCAAACAGGTTCACAAAGTAAACAGGGGAAAAGAGAGAAGAACGAGGCCGTGCCAAATCAAAGAAAGAAACAAAACATAACTAATCTTACTAAGAACAAAAAAAAAAAAAAACTCTAATCTAACTCAACCATCAATATTCACAAACAAACCCCTAAATTAAATAGAAAGAAAAATCTTCAGCGTCAAGGAAGCCCTAAATAAACTACTCTTACTACCAACCAATTAAATACAATCAGGTGGCACGTGTCACTAACCTAGTGTTCTATACACAATTGAAAACTCAGTGTGGCACATGTATATCACGTGATATCTTACCTGTTCTTTTTCTCTTTCCCCGTTTAGTAACACTGGTTTAACAACCATGTAACAAAAACGGTGAAAACCTCAAAGAGAAGGAAGATCGAATGGGCCATTATTCACCAAGTTATCAAATAACACAAACTTTACCACAAACCGTGTCCAAACATTAAGATGGTACAGGCCAAACAAACAAACAAGCACGCAAGTGCCATCACAACACAACGAGTGCTCTTGCGTGCAAGAGAACTCCCGCTTCTCGCACAGGTGCAGTTTTTATAATCAAATAACGCGCCCTCTTTGGTGAAGCCGCGCGTTGTCGTCACTAAGCATCTTGATGATTGACAGAGAATTAGACCACTCAGGTATCTGCATCTCCCTGCTGAAAACGAAAGTAAAGACAAAGAGGGAAAAAAAGGGGGAGGAAAAAAAAAAAACTCCGTACCAAAAACGCATCATAATTTTAACATGGGACATAACACTTCACCCCATAAAGAAAATAAACATACCATGTTTATTAACCAAGCTACACTCTAGACAAAGCATCAGCTAGCACATTCTCAGAGCCTTTTTTATGCTTAATTTCAAGGTTATAGCCCTGAACCACCAACGACCAATGCATAAGACGTTGATTCTTATTATACATCCTAGTTAGGAAAACCAGAGGGTTATGGTCCGTATAAGCAACTATAGGTGTACTTGAAGAACCCAGATATACTTCAAAGAACTGCAGAGCCAGCAACAAAGCCAAAGTCTCTTTTTCAATGACAGAATAATTCCGTTGATGTTTATTAAACTTTTTTGAATAGTAACAAACAGGATGATCTACTCCCAAATCATCCTCCTGCAAAAGCACTGCCCCAGCTCCCACAGTGCTGGCATCCACCTCCAATTTAAAAGGCCGTTCAAAATTTGGGGCAGCCAAGACAGGAGCACTATATAACATAGCTTTTACTGCCTCAAATGCATTTTGGCAATCCTCAGTCCAGATAAAAGAATTAGCTGGGCTCAGTAGACTGGTCAAAGGGGTAACTACCGTAGAAAAGTTTTTACAAAAGCTACGGTCGTATCCTGCCATACCCAGAAAACGTCTCAACTCCCGCCTAGAAGTAGGCACAGGAAAATCTGCAATAGCAGCCACTTTAGCTTCTACAGGCTTTACCTGGCCTTCTCCTACTTCTTTTCCTAGGTAGGTTACACTTGCCTTACCAAAGACACATTTAGACAAATTGAGAGTTAACAAAGCTTTCTCCAAACGTTCAAATACAATGCAAAGGAGTTTCAGATGTTCTGTCCACTCGGTTGAATACAGTACAAGATCATCCAAATAAGCATTACAATTAGGAACCCCAGCCAACACGGTTTCTTTTGAAAGATCTTTGAAAGGTGGCAGATGCATTTCGTAACCCGAATGCCATCACGTGATATTGCATAAAACAATCCGGCGTTACAAAAGCAGAGATGTCAGAGGCGCGAGAAGTTAAAGGGACCTGCCAATACCCTTTCAATAAATCCAACTTGCTGTCAAACTTGGCGGATCCTAAATTGTCAATGCAGTCTTCCATTCTGGGTAATGGATAACAGTCTGGTACAGTGACTGCATGTACACGACGATAGTCAGTGCAAAAACTAAATGAACCGTCTGGCTTGTGCACCAAAAGGCAAGGAGAACTCCAAGGGCTACTACTATGTTTAGCCAACCCATTCTTCAACAAATATTCAGTTTCTTGCTTCATAATGGTTCTCTTAACAGCATTAACCTGGTATGCATGTTGCTTAATAGGGGATGCACCATCAACATTAATATCGTGTTGCAACACAGTAGTTTGCGATGGAACATCTCCAAATAAAGAAGGAAAACCAGTAATAACACCAACAACGTCCTGCCTTTGATCTTCAGGTAAATGAGAGAGATGTGTCGGCAAATTTTTTTAAATTTCAGAATTTTCCAACTTGGCACACTGTTGAAAAGTATTTCGCAGGATTATGTCATCATCTGCACTAACCCCATCCTCCAGGTTTGATTGTACTTCACAGGTCAGAGCCACAGAAGATTCCATGGGCCCTATGGTCACCTCAGTAGATCTGTTCCGTGAATTATCTCTGGTGTACGTCTTAAGCATATTGATATGACAGACGCGCGACTGGCGTTTTCGGTCAGGAGTTCGGATAACATAATCAGTCTCGCTAATTTTCTTCAACACAACTTATGGTCCTGAGAACCATGCTGATAAGGCAGAGCCCTGAATAGGCAACAACACTAATACCTCATCCCCAGGTTGAAAAAAATGAGGAACAGCCTTGACATCATAGCGTTTCTTCATTTGAGACTGAGCAGTTGCTAAAGATTTCTGTGCAAAACTGCAAGCAAAATGCAATCGTTCACGAAAACATACATAATCCAGAATATGCATCTCTGAATTCGAATCAACTTCCAGCATTTTCTCTTTGAGAACTTTCAGTGGTCCTCTCACAGTGTGTCCAAACACTAACTGAGCTGGACTGAATCCCAAGGATTCTTGCACAGTTTCTCGAATTGCGAACAACACTAGAGGAACACCCTCATCCCAGCCATTTCCAGTTTCCATACAATATTTTCTCAACATAGATTTTAATGTTTGATGGAATCTTTCAATAGCTCCTTGGCTTTGAGGATGGTAAGCACTAGACACTCTGTGTTCTATAGACAGTGATTTTAAAACTTGTGCAAAAAGTCGTGACAGAAAATTTGTTCCCTGGTCAGTCTGTATTACTTTAGGAAGACCAAACGTGGAAAAAAATTTAAACAATGTTTTTATAATCACTGGAGCAGTAATTTTTCTCAAGGGCACCGCCTCGGGAAATCGAGTCACTCTACACATGATCGTACACAAAAATTGATTACCACACTTCGTCTTGGGTAATGGTCCAACACAGTCTACAAGCACCTGTTCAAACGCTTCACCCACTACCGGGATAGGTGAAAGAGGAGCAGGTGGAATCAGCTGATTTGGTTTTCCCGTTAACTGACAAATGTGGCAAATTCGACAAAATCTAGCAACATCTCGCTTTAATCCTGGCCAAAAAAATGTCGGAGAATGCGGTTATATGTCTTCATCACTCCCAGATGACCAGACAGTACATGTTCATGCGCCAATGATAGGACAGGTTGACAATACTCACTAGGAACAACAATTTGGTAAACTGCGCTCCAATCCAAGTCTGCGTCAACCACAGGACTCAACTTGCGCATCAACATTCCACCCTCTAAAAAATATGCAATGTTTCTATTTTCAACAGCATCAAGGCTGACAACGTTAGAGAAACATTTTCTTAAAGTTTGATCTTCTTTATGTGCTGCAATAATTTTGTCACGAGTTATAGGCAGCCTTAGATTAACACTACCAAGCGCCTTTTCTGAGCACTTTAAATTAGACTCGTGTTTCTGAACCACCTCTGACTTAGTCTTTGACATACCGTCACTGACCAGATTCTGCACCATGAAAGTATCTGTCAAATCAATATCATCCACAATTTCTCGTGACTGCGCACGTGTGACTACGCACACAGGAAACACATCTGGATAAACTCTAGATAACTCATCAGCGGCTAGACTCATTTTCGGCGTATCAGTTACCTCCAACATGGGCATGACTCTACCCCCAGCTAGGTCATTCCCCAAAATGAAAGTTACTCCCTTAACTGGGAGCGAAGGACATACACCGACCTTCACGTAACCTGTAACGAGCCGCACACTTCATATACACGCGATGTAGAGGAACTTTAACCACTCCCATCTCAATGCCCCTGACAAAGACACTTGAGCCACAATATGAGTCAGATGACAATGATAAAACATCTGCTAAAATGAAAGATTGATTTGCTCCGGTGTCCCTTAATATCTGTACTTCTTTTTGTTCATTCCCATCATCAGATAAGGAAATTAACCCCTTCATCACGAAAGGCTTGTAACTAACATCAGGAGCATCCTCCTTCCCTTCGAAAACAAAACGCTCTTCATGACGCATAGCATTCAATAAGCCCACACTTTTAGGCTGCGGTGTCTGTTTACGTTTTAAAGCATTACAGTCCGCAATTAAATGGCCTGGCTTATGACAATAAAAGCACTCCCGAACGTCTTTAGGTGAAGGGACAACTTTCAATCGAGAAGACTGATCAGATATAGGAGGAGACCGAACTGTGCTTTTATCTGTACGTGAAGAAAATACCGTCTTATGTGTAAGGACAAATTCATCTGCTAAAACAGCGGCATGTGACAGCGATGACACCTTTTGCTCATTCAAATAAATTCTGGCACGTTCTGGCAGACAACCTTTAAAATCTTCAAGCAGAATTAATTCTCTCAACGACGCAAAGTCATCAATTTTACTTGTATTACACCATTTGTCCAGCAATGCACTTTTCTCTCTGGCGAACTCCACAAAAGTAGAACTAGAATGTTTTTTATGGTTTCGAAACCTCTGCCTATAGGCTTCAGGGACCAATTCATAAGCACGGAGAATGGCTAGCTTTACGGTGTCATATTTTAAACTCTCTTCCAAAGGTAGAGTCGAAACGAGCGCACACTTCATGTACACACGCTGTAGAGGAACTTTAACCACTCCCATCTCAATGCCCCTGACAAAGACACTTGAGCCACAATATGAATCAGATGACAATGATAAAACATCTGCCAAAACGAAAGATTGATTTGCTCCGGTGTCCCTTAATATCTGTACTTCTTTTTGTTCATTCCCATCATCAGATAAGGAAATTAACCCCTTCATCACGAAAGGCTTGTAACTAACATCAGGAGCATCCTCCTTCCCTTCGAAAACAAAACGCTCTTCATGACGCATAGCATTCAATAAGCCCACACTTTTAGGCTGCGGTGTCTGTTTACGTTTTAAAGCATTACAGTCCGCAATTAAATGGCCTGGCTTATGACAATAAAAGCACTCCCGAACGTCTTTAGGTGAAGGGACAACTTTCAATCGAGAAGACTGATCAGATATAGGAGGAGACCGAACTGTGCTTTTATCTGTACGTGAAGAAAATACCGTCTTATGTGTAAGGACAAATTCATCTGCTAAAACAGCGGCATGTGACAGCGATGACACCTTTTGCTCATTCAAATAAATTCTGGCACGTTCTGGCAGACAACCTTTAAAATCTTCAAGCAGAATTAATTCTCTCAACGACGCAAAGTCATCAATTTTACTTGTATTACACCATTTGTCCAGCAATGCACTTTTCTCTCTGGCGAACTCCACAAAAGTAGAACTAGAATGTTTTTTATGGTTTCGAAACCTCTGCCTATAGGCTTCAGGGACCAATTCATAAGCATGGAGAATGGCTAGCTTTACGGTGTCATATTTTAAACTCTCTTCCAAAGGTAGAGTCGAAAAAATCTCTTGTGCCTTACCTACCAATTTGCACTGAAGTAAAATTGTCCATACTTCTTTTGGCCAACAAAGCGAAGTCGCAATACATTCAAAGGGATTAAAATAGGAATAAACCTCGGTTTCCTTAAAATGAGGTACTAGCGTAATATATTTACCAACATCAAACGTGCCCGCTACTGAATTTGAAGCCACCGGTGACGAGTCAGTCGCAACTCGAGAGGGAACTGGCCTAACCTGAGAAGGAACTGATTGCGCGCCTGTACTACCAACAATTTTCATGGCTTCCAACTCCATCTGTCGCATCTTAATTTGTTTCTCAGCCTCAATCTCAAGTGTGCGTATCATCTTAAGGCACAAATCCAATTCAGCATGTCGAGTATCAGCTTTTTCCTGAGCTTCCATCTGTAAACGAGCTATCTGAACCTGTAATCTCGCATCCTCCTTAGACCCAGAGAAAACTGGTGAAAACGGATCGAACCGCGGCAGGACTGTATTAACCTCACCCTCCACCCTCCAGATAACAGCCCGCTTCATGCATTATCCCCATCAGTTGCAACAGGGCTAGAAACACCTTAAGAAGGAGATTAAAAACGTTGTGTGGAATCGTCTGCTTGAATGAAATACAATCAGGTGGCACGTGTCACTAACCTAGTGTTCTGTACACAATTGAAAACTCAGTGTGGCACATGTATATCACGTGATATCTTACCTGTTCTTTTTCTCTTTCCCTGTTTAGTAACACTGGTTTAACAACCATGTAACAAAAATGGTGAAAACCTCAAAGAGAAGGAAGATCGAATGGACCATTATTCACCAAGTTATCAAATAACACAAACTTTACCACAAACCGTGTCCAAACATTAAGATGGTACAGGCCAAACAAACAAACAAGCACGCAAGTGCCATCACAACACAACGAGTGCTCTTGCGTGCAAGAGAACTCCCGCTTCTCGCACAGGTGCAGTTTTTATAATCAAATAACGCGCCCTCATTGGTGAAGCTGCGCGTTGTCGTCACTAAGGATCTTGATGATTGACAGAGAATTAGACCACTCAGGTACCTGCATCTCCCTGCTGAAAACGAAAGTAAAGACAAAGAGGAAAAAAAAAAAAAAGGGGAGGGAAAAAAACAAAACAAACACCGTACCAAAAACGCATCATAATTTTAACATGGGACGTAACAAGAGACATTAGGATAACTACTAATATTCATGCATTTTTCATTATTATTAGCATATTTTTTTAGCAAAGCCACTGTGTGCTATATGTGAGAATAAAAGTGTTATTGGGCTCAAAACTATTGGCCTGAATTTATATAAGTAAATTAAGTAAGTAAAGGAATACAATTCTTAATAATAAAATTAATTTTACAAGAAACATGGAACTTTGTAACGGTTTTTACGCTTACAAAGATAAACTATTTGTAACATACTTATCAGACCTTTAAGGAAACTGCAAATTTTTATACAGTGTGGCCAAGTATGATGAGAACATGAACTGTATTGTATATTCAGGTCTATACTTTGAATCCTGCTGTGAACAACAATCTCTCTCTTTCTCTTTGTGTGTGTGTTGTCCTTGCGCTGTGAGAGAGGGGCTTGACAGGTTGCAGTAAAGGCAAGACAGTCTGTCACCTCGCCTATGAAGGCAGATGGGAAAAAGATGTGATGCCACACACATACCACTTTTCCACTGGGACTGGTGCCTGAGCCGGTGTTTGGCCAAGTGTGGCACTCATTCAGAACCAGCTCAGAACCCTTTACGTGACAACCCTTTACGTGACAATAGCCTATGTGACCACAAAATCACTTGTTATCTCTTGCGGAAGGAGAGTGTTGGTTTCTTCTGCTGACTACTGCTGAACTAACACACTTAATTGCTGTTGTTAATATTGTTAATTTATCTGACAACTTTTAAAAATGTTACTGTTCAAATGTCCCTAAGTACTTAATGGAATCTCTGCCGACATTTTGAAGTGTGTTCGACTTTGACAAATAGACAAGGGCAGTTTACATGGGCAGACATTCGATCCCTCATTTTTGACAGAGCAAAGACGACTCGACTGTAAACTTCAGGCAGCTCCATAGAATTGGCTTAATTTACCCCACCCCACACAGGAGTTTTTAAAAATAAGGCGTGACTATCTCGCGAGACAACGTGTGTGATCCATCATGGCGATGCACTGAACGCAGCTAAAACAAACTAAAACAAAACAACTAAATCTACAACTACAACTAAAATTACTATTACAAGTTTAATCTTAAATACCAGAGCCAGATTAAACCCAACGTGGAATCCCTGGGAAAATCCATAGACTACTTCTGCAGATTGATCAGCATGCCACAACCAAAAAAAGAAACAACCACGCCGGGAATACTCAGCAGAGTCAGAGGAAGATTCTACAATGACAACGATAGAGGTGGATCTTCTAGAATCAATTGACAACAAACTGGCAATTCTTAAAATACTCCACCAGAATATCAAAGACCTAAAAATCAGCCTCGAGTTTAGTCAGTCCTAGATAGAGTCGCTGCAAAAAGAAAATAAAATGCTTACAAAGATATCAGATCTCACAACAACCATCAACAGTCTCAAAACCGAAAATAAACTGCTGAAAGAATCTATACTAGATATTCAGTGCCGTAGTATGCGAGATAATCTGGTCTTTTCAGGCAGACCAGAACAAACCCAAGACAACCCGGAACAAGCGATCAAAGATTGCATGCATTCTAATCTCAAACTCCCAAAAGAAACTGTCAACAATATAACATTCCACCACGTTCACCGCCTCAGATCCATCAACAATAAAAACTTCGCCATTAAATGTCCATGTCCCACCGTTGCAAAATTCAAACATTACGAACAGAAAGACCTGGTCAACAGCAAGGGTAAAGAACTGCGAGGAACTACATTCGGACTTAACGATCAATTTCCACGGGTGATTCAGGACAGACCGAGAATATTAATTCCAATTATGAAACCGTTCCGCCAGAATGGAAGCAAAGCGGATGTCACAGTTGACCGACTGTATGTTGATAGCCAGCTTTACATTAATGACACTATATCCTGGATATAATCCAATACTGGAAAAAAGCCAATGAATGTAATACAAAAAAAAGTAATAAACACCTGTCAGCCATCTTCAAAATATGCTATCTGTATACTCATGTGTAACCAAGTGTTCTCATGGCTTCGTGTGTTTGTCTGAATGTGTGTTGTGTGTAGTTTTTCTGCTTGTATTATATAAAAAGGCACAGATACTTATATTAAATATCGAACAAAGCAACAAACTCTCTTAATATAAAGTGTCACATTTAAAATGGGTAAGCTGGAATGTACGGGGCATCAACTCACGATCTAAAAGAACCAAAATTTTAAACCACCTGTCAGGGATGGGGGTGAAGGATGGAGCGAGGACTCAATGGTGCAGGAGAATGGGCTTTATTATAATTCTTGCAATTCTTGCAATTTATATAATAAAATAAAACAAAACAAACAACAAAAACTACTCCGAGGGGGAAAACATGCTTGTATCAAACTGGCAAGGCAGGACACGGCACAGCATGGCACGGCAAGGCAAGGCAAGGCAGGGCAAGGCAGGGCAGGGCAGGGCAGGGCAGGGCAGGGCAGGGCAGTACACATCCGGGAAACATACAACAACAAACTGGCACAGGACTGCAAACACAAGGAGAATAAATAGGGAGCAAATGAGGAGGGTAATGAGGGAAACACAGGTGGGGCAAATTAACCAATAATCAGGTAACAAGATGGGTGGTCAAGACAATTGACATGAGAGCACGTGGCACACAGATAACAAAGACAAAAGCCATGTACTCACACAAAACAAAAACACAAGCACATGGCCTGCAAAACAATCTCAAGCCATGTGCTTGAACAAAACTAGACATGAACACGCAGCTAATGAGAATACTCATAAACCACGTGTTCACACAAGACATAACATAACATGAAAGCACGCAGCCGAAAACACGAGCTTCATGCAAAAACACAAGACAACAGTAAAGTACGTGACCGAACACGAACCGCGTGCTACACAAAACACAATCCACGTGGACAGAAGAACGTACAACCCGAGCGAACTTGAGACTGCATGCTCCCACAACAAGACAATACATAGAGCATGAGTTTCCGAACCCCGACATGAAACCAAACCTCAACAAGACATGAGTGCCGGGATCCAAGCACCATGCTCCAACATGAAACAAGGAAACAGGACACGCAGACGAGAGCGCACGGCTCGAGCACTCTCGAAGCCACGCTCGCATGAAAACAACGACATGACAGGAGTGTCAGGGCTCTGTCACAAAACCATGAATAAACTAGACCGAAGTGACAGAACCCTGACACCACCTTAAAAAAACTCAAGGCAGATATACGTTTATTACAAGAAACCCACCTTTTGGAATCAGAACATAAAAAATTTACAAACACACAATTAACACAAATATACTCTGCATCTTACAACTCAAAGAAAAGAGTCGTTGCTATATTAATTAGTAAAAACATAGAAGTTATTAATCAATCAGCTATATGTGTCCCAGAAGGACAATATGTTATCATTAACATATAATTTAATAATAAAACAATGACTCTTGCTAATATATATGGACCAAACCTGGATAAACCCCAGTTTTTCCATAAATTCTCAGTTAAATAATAAATAATAAATAATCAGTTATCATAATTGGAGGAGACTTCAATGCAGTCATTGATCCAACTCAAGACAAATCAAATACGCCATCACATTTTAAACCGTGGCAGTCTACAGAAACCATTAAACAATACATGACTGATCTTGGCCTTGGCGATTTTAAAGGAGATTAATAAAACAAAAGATGATTATGAAGATATTATAAATAAACAGATATAATTTCAAAAACAATGTCTAAGATATACACATTTTGAACATAATAACAAATCAGGTAAATACCTAGCTAATCTACTCAAACATAATGTTTGAGAAAAGACACTTAATCCCTGTAATGAAGAACCCAGAAGGGAAGACACTCCCCACCATAAAAGACATCAATGACACCTTTCGTACATTCTATAAACATGATAAAGACCCAAAAATAAAGGACACTAATTCATTCTTTAACAATCTAATTTTACCCAGTTTAACCTCAACCCAAAGAGAATCATTAGATGAATTCATATCAGAAACTGAATGTAAACAGGCTCTGGACTCACTATCAAACAATAAAGTCCCAGGTTTAGATGGATACCCACCAGAATTTTATAAACACTTATGGTCCTCTTTATCACCATTATTCATGCAAATAACAACTGAAATTTAAAATTCTTCATCTATTCCAGCACATATGAACACAGCATTAATCACAATTCTACTCAAACCAAATAAAGACCCAACATTATGCACTAGTTATCGCCCATTATCTCTTATTAATACAGGTTTAAAAATAATAAGTAAAGCTTTGGCCACCCGTCTGGAATCAATAATTTCATCGCTCATCCATCCGGATCAAACAGGTTTCATTAAAGGACGCCAATCATCAAATAACACCAGACGACTATTCAATATAATGAATCTATGTAAATAAAACAAGACAAAAACAATAATCATATCACTGGACGTAGAAAAGGCTTTTGATAAAGTTAATTGGTATTTTCTTCATACAACACTTGAAAAAAATTGGGTTCAGAGACTCCTTCATCCACTGGATTAAAACATTATATAGTACACCATTAGCATCTGTTATAACAAATAGTATAATATCATCACCATTCCAGCTTCAGCGATGGACTCATCAAGGGTGCCCCTTATCGCCATTACTTTTCGCTTTATTTATAGAACCTCTTGTTGCCGCAATAAGACAGAATGATAATATATGTTGAGTTTTAGACACCAATACTGCAGCACCAGTTAAACAATGGGAGAAAGACCTCAAGATCAACACAGATGAGGAATTCTGGAAAACAGTTTGCAGAAATATTTGTATTTTTAGTACAAACACAAATATCCAATTAATTCAGTATAAAATTGTACATAGAACATACATTACACTATGCAGAGGTCAGACAGATTCGACCGCAATATCAAAAAGAAGATACTATGTCTGTTTTTGAAGCAATGGATAGCAAAATTTGGAAGAAATAGTACAGCACCTTAAATCGTCAACCTGCTATCTTGACACACTTCTCACATCTGTTTAGAAGCAGATCTCTTAGAAGTGGTGAACACCTCACTTCTTTCTGGGACTTTTCCAAACTCCCTGAAAACTGCAGTTGTTAAGCCCCTTCTGAAAAAGAGCAATCTTGATAACACCATTTTAAGCAATTATAGACCAATATCAAATCTTCCTTTTATAGGCAAGATTATTTAAAAGGTAGTTTTTAATCAGCTGAACAAATACTTAAACTCAAATGGATACCTGGACAATTTTCAATCTGGTTTCCGACTGCATCACAGCACAGAGACAGCGCTCTTTAAGATAATAAATTATATTTGCTTAAATTCTGATTCTGGCAAAATATCAGTGCTGGTACTACTAGATCTCAGTGCTGCGTTTGACACTGTCGATCATAACATACTTCTAGAGAGACTGGAAAACTTGGTCGGGCTTTCTGGGATGGTACTCAAATGGTTCAGGTCATACTTAGAAGGGAGAGGTTATTTTGTGAGTATAGGAGAGCATAAGTCTAAGTGGATGTCCATGACGTGCGGAGTCCCACAAGGCTCAATTCTTGCACTGCTCTTGTTTAGCCTGTATATACTCCCACTAAGTCAAATAATGAGAAAGAACCAAATTGCCTATCACAGCTATGCTGATGATACCCAGATTTACCTAGCTTTATCACCAAATGCCTACAGCCCCATTGACTCCCTCTGCCAATGCATTGATGAAATTAACAGTTAGATGTGCGAAATTTTTCTTCAGTTATACAAGGAGAAAACTGAAGTCATTGCATTTGGAAACAAAGATGAAGTTCTCAAGGTGAATGCATACCTTGACTCTAGGGGTCAAACAACTAAAAATCAAGTCAAGAATCTTGGTGTGATTCTGGAGACAGACCTTAGTTTCAGTAGTCATGTCAAAGTAGTAACTAAATCAGCATACTATCATCTCAAAAGCATTGCAAGAATTTGATATTTTGTTTCCAGTCAAGACTTGGAGAAACTTGTTCATGCCTTTATTACAAGTATGGGTGGACTATTGTAATGGTCTTCTCACCGGCCTTCCCAAGAAAACCATTAGACAGCTGCAGCTCATCCAGAACGCTGCTGCCAGAATTCTGACTAGAACCTGAAAATCTGAGCATATCACACCAGTCCTCAGGTCCTTACACTGGCTTCCAGTTACAGTATATTAGGATTGATTTTAAAGTACTTTTACTCATTTATAAATCACTCAATGGCCTAGGACCTAAATACATAGCAGATATGCTCACTGAATGTAAACCTAACGGACCACTCAGATCATTAGGATCGAGTCAGTTAGAAATACCAAGGGTTTACACAAAACATGGTGAATCCGCTTTTAGCTATTTTGCCACCCGCAGTTGGAATCAGCTTCCAGAAGAGATCAGATGTGCTAAAACATTAGCCACATTTAAATCTAGACTCAAAACTCATCTATTTAGCTGTGCATTTATTAAATGAGCACGGTGCGATGTCCGAACTGACTGCACTGTATTTTATATATAATCATTTTCTATTTTTAACTGTCATTCATTTTAAATCAATTTTTAAATCATTTTCAAAGTTTTTAAATTCCTTGTTTTATTTGTGTGATTATTTTTTATGATCATTTTACTTTCTTTTATGTAAAGCACTTTGAATTACCATTGCGCACGAAATGTGCTATATAAATAAACTTGCCTTGCCTTGCCTTACACAACGCAAGATGTTTAAAATAGGCAAAGGAATTTCTGACAGATGTACCAACTGCAATTTGCATACACAAGACTCATACCTTCATGCATTTTGGTTATGCCAACCCATTCTTCAATTCTGGATGGATGTCACAAACAAATGAACAGAATTCTTCAAAACTATAATCCCAGTGCTCCCTGTACTGTGCATCCTGGGTGACACCTCTCAAATTAACCCATCTTTTAAATATCCAATACCTTTACTCATGTCTCTAGCTATCGCCAAGAAAACAATATTACTTAATTAGATTAAAGGGGTCATATGATGCGATTCCAATTTTTCCTTTCTCTCAATCACAGCACACCTCACTTTTCAAACAGATGAGCTTTGTAAAAATTGATGCGTTTCAGAAAGGCGGGGCATAGAAGAGAAACAATAATGTACAGTATGTGGAAAATAATGTGTTTTTTGAACTTTAAACCCCATAAACACATTTCATTACACACCAAATACACAAAATAATGTTATGTTTAGCAACATCATATGACCCCTTTAAGAAAACTAGAATGGGCTCCGTAGAGTAGCTATTACTAGAAGAGTGATATACGCTAAACAATATTCGGCGATCAGAACGAGGAAGTCCCAGGCTTATAAAGCGTGTCAGATTGGTTGCAGCTGTGTGTGTGTAATTGGTGCAATGGACGATGGGAACTGCAGTCCAGAGTGATATGCAACAGTCTGTGTAGTGTGAGAGTCAATGTAACTGAAAAGTGACCTCTGGTGGCAAGCGGCTGGAAGTCCATGGGTAGGATTCGGGACAGTATGTGTATATATATGTGGGTGTAATTGACTACACGATTATATTGTAACGTGATAGCTATATGATTACTGACTATGAAGATGGACTATTTCTTTTTTCAGATACTTATACATTTTGCACAATAGTACCATTATTATTGCTATTATTATTAGTATGGCTTGTATTAACTGGTGCAGGAGTTGGGGTCTGTGCCGGCAGGTCTGTTGGTTGTGCTCACCGGCGGTGATGGAGTGGCTGTGGGGTATGAGGTTATCTATAATAACCTTACCGAGTAGTCAATTTATTACTATTGTTATTATTATTATCACTACTGCTGCCGCTGCTTCCATCCCTATTTCCACAACTATTATTATTAGGTCATTACTATTATTATTTCTAATATTATTATTCCACTAGGACTTCACTTTTATCCTACAGTCTTAAAAGTAGGCCATCATCTGTCAGTGCTATAATTGAATGCTTGATCGGTTTCCATATAATGACTATGAAATTAGAGCTGTTCCTGCATTAAAGGTTGTTCATGGCACACTGTTCTGAGGTTACTCAATCAAATTCCAACTACACTTTAATGGGATATGTTTAAATGCTCATTATATTGATGATCAAATCTATTGCTCTTTTACATCTCGTATAGTGCAATTGCATATATAATCTCATATCTTGCCACAATGACACAAGGAAATTTGATTCATAATAATATTAATTACTATCACAATTCACAAAACTATTAACTTACCTCTGTACCTGTTTAAATGACCACATCCATACATTTATAGCATATGTGTTTGTTCATGTTATTTTTTTCTTTTTTCTCTCTCTCCTTTTCTTCTGCTGTATGTGTGTATATATGTGTCACTGCTCTCAGCTGTCGTGTAGGTCATTACATCAAGTTGTTGCTGATAATCTATGTTTCATTCTACTCAAAAAACAAAAAAAAGCACTTATGATTCCCTATTCAACTATTAAACAGACCATTGTTTCTCAAAAGTATTTTGGTTCATAATTCATATATTTTTGACTGAATTATTACAAAATTAGTTTGAAACAAGGATTGCTTTAATTATACTCTTTAGGAAAAGTGTAATTTGTTGCTTTATTCTGCAGAACGAAATATTAGAATACTAGATTAATATTATTTTCTGTTCAGAAAAGATTGCATTCAGCAGCTCCTCCAATGCCATTTTATTCTTTAAATTCATAACAGTTGCTTGCCTGTAAAATTATGATTTTGCTGACAGATTAGCACAGGCTGAACATTAGGCTGTGCTAATCTAACAGCAAAATCCTAATAACCAGTAAAACTTTGGCTATTTCACATCAACGCATTCATTCATCAGGCTTTTGTCTAATGTCACTCCTGTATCCTAGACATACCATCAATGAATCCTCAGGAAACACCCACCATATTAGCAGTACACATATGTCCTCTTACAAAGAATTTACATTTTAATGGGTTACTCTTCATGCAGCTTCAAACGCTTGGTATTTGATGCAGGGCAAAGGAACAAGCACTCCCCTTCTCGTTCTACATAAAACTGAATAGTCTAGGCCAGTATTTCCTAACCCTGTTCCTGAAGGCACAGTAACATCACATTTTGGATTTCTCTCTTGTCTGACTCATGAGTGTCAATCTCTGTTAATGCACTGAATTTAATCAGGTTTGTTTGATTAGAAAGAGTTAGAACATGTGTAGAACATTTTGCCATTAGGTTTGACTAACCACATGTCCACTCCTTTTCATGTGCAGGATAGTTCTTCATTCTCAGCCTGTTCAAAGCACTCAGAACATTTAATGAACAGGTGCAGGTGATCTGAACAGCATCACATGATCCATTCACCTCTGTAACAAACCCTGCATCCCATTATGCCTACTATCCATCCTAAATAGTATGCAATATTAGAAGTGTGGATCCATGCACACTCTAACAACTAATATTGCCCACACCCCATTGTGCATTGTGAAGGATCCAGTTCAGAACTACAAATGGCAAGTGCACTTGCGAAACTAAGTCAGGATTCATTAATTATGACATGTCACAAATTCCAAGTCAGAAACATAACACAGATGTAGCCTAAACAAAATAAAAGAAATTTACTGTGAACAATATGCAGACTGTGAAATTTGAGAGATTTCACTTTGCACCATTCGCTACGGACTTTTGATTTTTGATTGTTGATCTCAATTCACAGATTACACATACATTATATAATCTGTAATCTATATATAATCCTATAGATCCGTATTACTGCCATGGTCATATCGATATTCCCTTTCCAGCATCACAACTTGGCAACTTGTGTATCGTCTAGAATTCAAAGTTCCCCATTAATAAATGCAACTTTGCTTTGTTTGGGAATGGAATTGACAATGTCTCAGACTGCACTTTAAAGGGATATCTCATGTCAAACTGTCGTCATTTACTCACCCTTAAGTTGTTCCAAACCTGTATGAATTTCTTTCTTCTGATGAATACAACAAAGAATGTGTGTAACCAAACAGATGCTGTTCCTCATTGACTTCCATTTTAGTAAAGAAGGTTAGACTTTAATTTGATAGTCCACTTTAGACAGTCTACTTTGCAACTAAGTAACTTTGCAACTACAGGTCAACTAGCAGTCATTAGCGCATTAGTAGACTGTCTGCTTAATATCTGCTATATTTTGATAGTATCAAAATAAGTAACTTTGCAAGTACATGACAACGTATTCTACTAACACTATTTCTAACCTAACAGTCTACCAATACAGTACCAGTTAGTTAAAGTGTAGTTACTTACTTAGTAGAATGTCTAAAACGGACTATCAAAAAAAAAACATACAAGTTAATAATGACCAGGCAGGGGGGCCATGATTGTTCTTCCTTCTAAGTTAACATTGTACATGTTTAGCAGACATTTTATTTCCAAAGTCACTTACAAAATAACAATTCAACTAAATGACTGATCCTAAGGTTGCATCTGATTCTGATTCTCTTAATATTTATTTTATTTAAAATATTAAATGTGTTACTTAATTGTTACTTTATTTCAGCAGAACAGCATATCAGCATCAATACATTATTCTAAAAATGATGAAGGAAAATCAGCATGTCTGCTTTTCCTGAGAGAATGCTTGAACACACTTGTAAGATGAGGACAGGTAAAAAAAGAATGGATAAAGTGTCACTCTTCTCCAAAAACTACAGAGCATGGTCTTCAGATGTGGGAATTAAGGGCATTCCTCTGAAGGTTAAGTTCTCTGTCAAATCTCTAAACAAAATGACAAGCCAGTAGCAGTGGAATCATATTCCCCTGCAGAGCCTTGTCATCCTCTTCAAAGAGAACCTCTAATGCAACTCCTTCTGACTTTCTGCCAAGTTGCTGCCTAAAATGCAAAAAGTTGTGCATTATTAATATCGAACATATAACTTTGTTGTCAAACAATGTCTCCATACTGTGATTCTACATTCATCTCTGATGAGTTGTTTTGGTTGTCTTAACTTTGTCCCTTTTCTGTTTTGACACCTTTATAGAGATGGCATAAGCACATAAATAATTGTGTGCTCAATGAAAGTCACTATTTTGATGAACTTGGAACTCTGTTGTTTTCAATTTGTAAGGTCCACCCAACTGGCGCAACGATGCAATCCAATAGCGTGGGCGAAGGTATAATGCATGTAGGTCTTTTACTTGCACTTCTGCAAAGTTCACTTAATTGATCAGGGTTCAGTTTCAATTTTAGTCTAGCTCCGTGTTTCCAATTTCAAGTGATCATTAAATTTAGGCTGTATTTCTAATTAAAAACTGATCACAAATATCAATTATGTATTAATTTAGATATTTAATTATTCTGGAAATGCCATACTATCAGTTATTCATTCATTAAGGACCAGGTGTCACAGAAATTCACTTGGCCGTTTTGTGAACTCATGGACACAAACTCACCAGTTCTGATCTCAGTCAGGAGATGCAGGGTGATTATAATATCTTTGAGTAGGCCATTCCCTGCTTGCACATAACAAAAAGTTTTTTTTTTTTAAATAATCACAAAACTGCAACTTGCTAAGTCAGTGATAGTCAGAAATCAGAAGATCCCTAATGGTGTGCCCCCGGCTCCATTCATTGGTATTTCGGTATGATCTATCCTGGACACAGATTTGCGTAAACACCAGACTCTCCTTTAATCTACTAGAAATAATGCTTTCAGAAGAGTTTAGAATAACTCAAATAGAATAACATTTCATCGAGTAAAAAATTTATCATGCCAATTACATAATTAAACAATAGGAAACCAATTCAGAATTAAATTGAATTCCAATTCAGATAAATACATAACATCAATTGCTCAAAGATGACAGCAGAGAAACACACAGCAGCATGTGATAGATCGTGCTGAGACCTTTAGAACGTTACCATACATGAAACGGTTAAGATCATGAATTCTTCAGATATAATAAATGCAGTACATAAGTATAGTAACTTGAGTTCTTGACACTTCTCAGTATATAAGTATAGTAACTTGAGTTCTTGACACTTCTATGTCAACTTTAAGTGACCTGGGCCATATGCCCAGGAGGGAAGGAGGGGGGCTTAAGGATGGGAGAAGAGAAAGTAATGCAAATGGTTTTCTTTGAGATCTTCTTTTCAAATTTGAAAGTTTCTTGTTTTGCTGCATGGCATCTGTTTTGTGCGAGTTCCTGAAGTTTGGTTTCATGAGCAGACCATTTTGTGTCTTTGTGAAATTGCTTGCTTTGAGGACCGTCCACAAATCGTGTCTTTTGCACGCTCAAGTTCAATATTTCAAATGTAGATGCGCATGCAAACAGCATGCAAATAGACAGTGACACAATCGCGACATGCTCATTTTTTCCAGGCGCTTCTGCACCGCAGCGAGATGAAGCCTGCGTTCCAATGTGCATACTATTCATACTAAATTCTATTTGACATTAGTAATTTTCAATACAATTTAGGGCAGATAGGGTGGATAGTATGCACACTGGGACGCAGGGCCTAACATCTCAACTTTTCAGAATGCCAAAAGCGCACCGCGGGTCACGAGACAAGAACCAACCAGTCAGCTTTACCCTTCCCCTAACAACATTGCAAGCTCAGCCAAGAAGGAGGAACAGCTGATCATAGCTGTACAGAGATAATTTTTAAATACATTCAGTAGCAGAGATACTGCAAGTGATTTTCTGTGCTAGAAATCCATTTATCATTTGTTGGAACTTCCACATCGTGGAGAGCTTAGGTCACAGTTGGTTAGCAACGGCAGACGCCATGAAAGCGCAAGGTCCCGAGCACTTTGGAAAAAGGAGAAAGTGGTGCGGCTGGTGTTTTCCACGTGTTTTTTTGGCATGACATGTGAAGAGCCCCTTATGCATCAGGTCAAGAACTATTTAATTACATGCATGCATTTGTGAAAGTTGAAATGATTCATATAATTTCACCTAACCCAGAATATGCCAGCAACAGCAAATGCTGAAAGGCAGTTGAAAAGTATGTAATGTCAGATGGTAATAAATGCTAAGCTGAGTTTCAAAAGAAGAAGAATGTTAAAGGCTTCTGAGTCAGCAGAAAGTAGGAGGTCATTAACTAATATCACAAGAATGTCTCACTTTCTATATAAACATAATTCAAACCGAAAAAGGCGCATAGAGATTTATATTTGAGTGTGATGGACAGCTTAGGTGATTAAATAAGCTAACATTAGTGAAATATTACCATGGTCATAGCCAACTATGAGGTCACTGATGTCCAGACCTCTGTGAATTTTTTATATTTAAAAATACAATTTTAAGTTCTCTGAATGACTAGCACTTTAAAACTCTTCCTATGATTGCCTGCATGTGTCATTCAATTTGATCAGTTTGCCCTGACTGTTCAGTGTCCGTGTGATAAAAGGTTGGCAAGTGATTAATGTAAACGGGGTGAGAGACAGTTGCGAGTGAGGGTGAGGGCGGAGCTTCCAACGTGTTGATAGATCCAGTTATTATAAGTGTCTTTGGAATTGATTTTCCACTTAATGTGATACTTTAGGAAATTAATAAAGTGGGAAGGTGCAGTTTAGGGGAAGTGCTAACTTTATCTTATTTCCAAAACAAAATATTTGAACTTATTTCTGTTACTTATTTTGGGAGCAAGTGCTATTTCATTCAGTTTTAGCAGATAATCTGTGTAGCGTCTGGACCAATCAAACACACAATATATATTTTGTTAGCTAGATTTAACAAATACTCTGTAACCCCCCTCAGTTAACAAGCCATATGAGGACCGATGGACCCTTCCCCCCGAAATGCGTAACACCCCAGGAAGCCGAACAGGCCCCTGGTTCCATGGCAACCAACGCGGATATCACTGTTTATTGCCCAGAGGAATGTGAGCAGAGAGACTCTCAATGCATTTTCCACAGCAAGAGGCAGAATGCACAGTAGAAATGGACTTTTCTACTAATTAATTCATAGGAAAACTTTTCTTTGAATGAACAGTGTATCCTTCAGGTCATTGTGTATATTATTGTCATCGTGTATTTTGTATTTTGTCTTTTATGCAGGCTTATATCGAAACACTCAACTCCTGTCAGCTTACATATATATATATATATAACCCTACCATGTTTAGTATCTATGAATTAGTATTCGGATGATCTAATTTTGAGTGTATATTGTATGTTTATACCTATGCAACATATTAGTGTTCTAAGAATCTTTATTAGTTTGTGCATCCACACCCCAAGCAAATTACATGTGCAAATTACCATGCCCTCGAACAAAGGGTCGTAAAACCCTCCAGCAATTGCAACCTCCCGCTTGGAATTTCTTCCTTTCTCATTGGACAAGCCCACCTTGAGAGGCGTGACTCTTCTCCGATCTTAAAGGCCCACACCAGGGACCCTCCCAGGTTCGGTGGTTCCTTTAGGTTTAGCTCCAACGCTCCAGAACATCCTAAGTTACGTGCCAGGCTTCGGCCTCGACCTTTCCATTCATCAAGATTCTCTGACTCAAAACTGGTTCTTTTCATCAACCAACTTCAGCAAGGATCACTGGGACTTTCAGATTGCATCAAGCCTTTCTTTCAGACAGACGAGACTTGCAAGTATCCAAACTTAGTCTTATTAATTGATACATTAGGTATCATTTTCACCTTGTT